>NW_026891282.1:0-19186 GCF_015708825.2 Lethenteron reissneri | reverse complement strand
GGGGATATGGAAATGCAGGGTATGTGATTAGTACTACTTATGCCCGTGCATTATGCAGGATTAGCAGCATCAAAGGGAGGGGATATGGGAAATGCAGGTATGTGATTAGTACTACTTATGCCCGTGCATTATGCAGGATTAGCAGCATCAAAGGGAGGGGATATGGGAAATGCAGGTATGTGATTAGTACTACTTATGCCCGTGCATTATGCAGGATTGCAGCATCAAAGGGAGGGGATATGGGAAATGCAGGTATGTGATTAGTACTACTTATACCCGTGCATTATGCAGGATTAGCAGCATCAAAGAAAATACAAAAAAAAATTGGTAAAGTTCAAGACCCTTCACAGCCTCCACGAGTTCCTCACGGCAGGTGGGATCGCTCTGTCGGACTTTGACGACCTCCCGCAGCTTTCCGAGTACCCACACTTGGTCTTGGACTCGCTGCTTGAGAACAACCATATCCGCCGCGAATTGGACATGAAGGACTTCCCATTTCGACTTCGGCGCAAACAGTTCCCCATTGTCCCAGCATTCGCGATGACCATCAACAAGGCGCAAGGGCAAACTGTTCACAACCTGCGATTATATCTACCAACGCCATGCTTCTCGCACGGCCAACTGTACGTGGCACTATCGCGAGTCACGGCAACATCCAACATCAAGGCGCTTATTGAGGGACCTGACGACGAGGAGGAAGACGGAGTGTACACGAAGAATATCGTGAATCGCCAGATATTTGAATAAGTTGCATTCTATATTTGAAGAAGTTGCATTATTGAATAATGTCATTAAAATACATATAACCTCACAAAAATAAACATAAAACAATCACCAAAACATGTATATTGTGTCCAGCCACTTTCAACTCCCCACCAACCAAGTATATACACACCGCCCGCGAAGCGGGCGGCAACTGCTAGTTCGGTAAAGTCACGTAGAAGGGAAATAAAAAAAAATTAACATAATAAAATAATAAACATAAAACATAATAAAATAATACCAAGAAAATGAATCCCTGCAGTCACGAAGGCTTTAAATCGAAAAAGGGGGAATCAATAAGGTCTGGTATGTAATAAGGTAGGGCACTGATAAGGGGTTGACAGGTATGTAATTATAGTGTAGTGTATAATGTAGTGTATAATGTAGTGTATAATGTATAATGTAGTGTATAGTGTAGTGTATTGTGTAGTGTATAATGTAGTGTATAGTGTAGTGTATAGTGTAGTGTATAACGTAGTGTATAGTGTAGTGTATAGTGTAGTGTATAGTGTAGTGTATAATGTAGTGTATAATGTAGTGTAGTGTATAATGTAGTGTATAGTGTAGTGTATAGTAGTGTAGTGTATAGTGTAGTGTAGTGTATAGTGCAGTGTATAGTGTAGTGTATAGTGTAGTGTATAATGTAGTGTATAGTGTAGTGTATAGTGTAGTGTATAATGTAGTGTATAGTGTAGTGTATAGTGTAGTGTATAATGTAGTGTATAATGTAGTGTATAGTGTAGTGTAGTGTATAATGTAGAGTATATGTAGGTAGTGTATAGTGTAGTGTATAGTGTAGTGTATAGTGTAGTGTATAATGTAGTGTACAATGTAGTGTATAGTGTAGTGTACAATGTAGTGTACAATGTAGTGTATAGTGTAGTGTATAGTGTAGTGTATAGTGTAGTGTATAATGTAGTGTATAGTGTAGTGTATAGTGTAGTGTACAATGTAGTGTAGTGTACAATGTAGTGTAGTGTATAGTGTAGTGTATATAGTAGTGTACAGTGTAGTGTATAGTGTAGTGTACAATGTAGTGTATAGTGTAGTGTATAATGTAGTGTATAGTGTAGTGTATAGTGTAGTGTATAATGTAGTGTATAGTGTAGTGTAGTGTATAATGTAGTGTATAGTGTAGTGTATAATGTAGTGTATAGTGTAGTGTATAATGTAGTGTATAGTGTAGTGTATAATGTAGTGTATAGTGTAGTGTATAGTGTAGTGTATAGTGTAGTGTATAATGTAGTGTATAATGTAGTGTATAATGTAGTGTATAGTGTAGTGTATAGTGTAGTGTATAATGTAGTGTATAATGTAGTGTATAATGTAGTGTATAGTGTAGTGTATAGTGTAGTGTATAGTGTAGTGTATAATGTAGTGTATAGTGTAGTGTAGTGTATAATGTAGTGTATAGTGTAGTGTATAATGTAGTGTATAGTGTAGTGTATAATGTAGTGTATAGTGTAGTGTATAATGTAGTGTATAATGTGGTGTATAGTGTAGTGTATAGTGTAGTGTATAATGTAGTGTATAATGTAGTGTATAATGTAGTGTATAGTGTAGTGTATAGTGTAGTGTATAATGTAGTGTATAATGTAGTGTATAATGTAGTGTATAGTGTAGTGTATAGTGTAGTGTATAGTGTAGTGTATAGTGTAGCGTATAGCAGCGGTTCCCAACCTCTTTGGCACCAGGGACCGGTTTTGTGGAAGACAATTTTTTCACGGACCGAGGGGTGGGGGGGTCATCATTGGGTCTTTCCCCCTTTTCAAAGAAGCTCTCCAGCGACGTTTGTTTTTTTGACTCATTTAGGTTCCTAGGGGTTAGCAGCTTGTGGGCTCACCAAGACTGTGACCTGAGGTCGCGAACGGGTTTGGATTCCTTACCCGTACCCGGCCGCACCAGGGTCGCAATCGGGTACCCGTACCCGATACCCGGCTACCCGTACCCGGGTAGGGTACGAATATCGGGTACCCGATTGCGACCTCTGGGATGAAGCCATGTTGCAGGCGCGGGTGGGTTGATTCTAGGAACTTGAATTGTGAGAAGAGACACAAGACGTTGGGAAATGAGTGACAAACGGTGACTCACCAGTGACCAAGGCCTACCCGTACCCGGCCGCACCAGGGTCGCAAATGGGTACCCGGTAGCCGGGTATCGGGTAGGGTACGGGTATCGGGTAGGGTACGGGTATCGGGTAGGGTACGGGTAGGGTACGGGTAGGGTACAGGTGTAGAGGTGATACGCGCTGGGATTAGAGATCGTATGCCAGCGCGTAATGATTGGCTGTGTAGGTGGTGACGTGCGCTGACGGTGGAGGATCAGGGGTCAGCGCGGGGTCGTGGGTTACGGGGTACTGATTGGCTGTGGACGGGTGACGTGCTGAGAGGGAGTGATTGGGTGGCAGCGCGGTGTGATTGGTGGAGGAGTGTTAACACGCGCTGGGGAAAACGGATCGTAGAGAGAGTGCGTCGTGATTGGTTCATTAAGGAGCGATGCTCACGTTGAAGTACGCATCAGCTCCGCCTCTCGTGAGCAGGGGCTATAAAAGGGGATGCACACAGGCGTGAGGGCAGTGTGTAACCAGCGAAGAATGAAGACGGGGCTGAAGACCTAGGGCCCTGCGGTACCTAGTCCCGCTGTCCTAACGGGACCGGGACTCTGTGTAACCCAGAGGCGAGTGTAGTGTGTGTAGCCATAGGCATAAGGTCTACACGAGCCGAATGCAGTGTGTGTAGCCAGGGACATAGGGTCTACACGAGTCGAGTGTATTGTGTAGCCAGAGGCGTAGGGTCTACACGAGTCGAGTGTATTGTGTAGCCAGGGACATAGGGTCTACACGAGTCGAGTGTATTGTGTAGCCAGGGACATAGGGTCTACACGAGTCGAGTGTATTGTGTAGCCAGAGGCGTAGGGTCTACACGAGTGAAGGGTATCGTGTGTAGCCAGAGGCCTAGAGTTTACACGAGAGTAGTGGAGTGTGAAGTCGGAAGAAAGGAGACTACACGTTGTATTTTGACACGTAAAGATTTAATAAAAAGTGTGTTCCCGTCAAGAAGTTCCTGCCGTCAATTCCCATACTTCAACTGGCGTCAGAAGTGAAACGGTCTTCCAAGCATGGATACAAGGAGGAACCGTCGGACCCACGGGATTGACCACGGGGACAACCTCGACGACGCGGGCCAGCTGGCATCGGGGGGTGAGGGAGACCTCGGATCAAGGCACGCTTTTGGGTCCTTCTAATAGGGCTGTTGGAGGTCTCGATTTGTCGGTGGCTCACACTTTGGTTGGGGCTGACAGGGATCCGGTTGTCAGGGGTTTAAACGCTGGGTCGCGGCCGGCCGTCATTCAGCAGGGCACCGTGCTAGCTCACGCGGCACGCGTCCCTGCGGAAGAGCGGCTGGTTGCGCAGGCTGATCCGAGCCCCACGCAAAACGTTAATCCGAAGGAGGACCTCGAATGGGTCGATTCGCTGTGCGCGCGACACACAAATGCCGATGCTCTGTCGCGATTGTTGCCTTGTCACAAATGTGCGTGCTTATCGGGATCGGCGCGCTGTAAACCGCCGGTTACGGAAGGTAGGGAGGCGTTGGTTGCGGCCGCGAGCACACCAATTGGGGATGGTCCCGCTACCCCTGGGGGTCAGGACTCGCTGCTCTCACTGTCATTGATTGAGTGGGGCCGTCTCCAAATGGCGGACAGCTCCCTGCTGGCATTGCGCCGCAAGACGGGGGGTTCCGAAGGTAACCACGACCGAACTGGCTCCTACGAGCTTAAGCAAGGCCTATTGATGAGATGGGACAGTTTGTCCCGGCGGCATGCGATTGTGGTGCCTGCTGCTGTGAGGGGGAAGGTTGTCTTGGCCGCACACGAACGCCTCTTGCATTTGGGAGTTAACAAAACGCTTGCCCTGCTTCAGCGTGACTATTATTGGCCGGGAATGGGGGGTGACGTGGTGAATATTCTGAAGGGTTGTGTTGAGTGCGCCAGACGGAAACCACCGCCTGTGGCAGCTAATCCACCGCTGCAATCCATCCAGGTCTCGCGCACTAACGAGCTCGTTGCACTCGATATTCTGGGGCCTTTTCCGGTCACGCCTAGGGGTAATAAGTACCTGTTGGTGGGGGTCGAATATTTTACCCGGTGGCCTATGGCGTGGCCACTCGCCAACCAGTCGGCGGCGGCTGTGACGGACGCCTTTGTCCAGGGCTACGTCCTGGACAAGGGGGCTCCCGAACGCTTGCTGACTGACCAGGGGAAAAATTTTTCACGTAAATTACTGCAAGAGGTGTGCGACCTGTTGGGTACCAAGAAGGTGCGTACCTCCCCGTACCACCCGCAGACGGACGGGATGGTGGAGAGGCTTAACAGGACATTGACTTCTATGTTGTGCCAGCAGGTGTGTGAGGCACATGTTGATTGGGACCTGCAGGTCCCTGGGGTCCTCGCCGCGTATAGAATGGCCCCCCATGCAGCTACGGGATTTTCCCCGTTTTATCTGATGTACGGTCGGGAAGCCGACCCGCCCATGGAAACGCAGCTGGGTCTGTCCGCACCACGAGCAAATTCGAAATTGGCAGAGCATATTAAATTTAATATTCATAAGCTGACAGAGGCAAGGGAGGCCGCACGGCTTAATTCACGGGCTCGCCAAATTGCAAACGAGCGGTTGCGGGCACGGAAGGTGTCCGTGCACAATTGGGAACCAGGTGACAGGGCCTGGCTGCATTGCCCGCAGGCACCTTTGGCTACGTCGCCTAAATTGTTGAAGCCGTGGCGGGGACCCGTGGAGGTCGTGCGGGTTGCACGCCCCCAGTGCGTTCAGATAAAATGGGGAAAACGCCGTTGGTACGTCCACCCCTCCCGACTGAAACCGTTCTCGCCTCCGTATGGCCTCCCCTTGTGTCATGAGGGCCGAGCATGTGACGTGACCAGCGACCCTGAGGGGGAATTGTCTTTGCCTGCTCCTCACATGTCTCCGCCTGATCCGCTCCCAGGTGTCTCGGAACTGACAGCTGCCGACCACCGGCGGCCGGATCTTGAGCGGCCGGAGCCACCGGACGGTCGCCAACGTCCCGTCCCATACGACGGACCGGCCAGACGGACTCGCGCTAAGTCGCGCTACTTTGTGTGACCTGCCACGTGAGGAGTCGAGGCAGCCGGAGCGCCTCGGCACTGCGTTTAGTCACAGAGACACTTGGCGCGTTCGTTTTCCGGTGTTCGCTTTTATTGTGTTCGTTTTCCGGTGTTCGCTTTTTATTGTGTTGTTCGTCGGGCTGTATATTGCTTCATATTTAAGTGTTGTGTTGTGTTGTTGTTGCGTTACGGGGCACACTGAGAGGTGGAGTTTCTTTGTTACTGCATTGACGTTAGGTTGTGTTGTTGGTTAACAGCCGGGCCAGCTGCAAGCTATGTGGGAGGGGGTGATGTAGAGGTGATACGCGCTGGGATTAGAGATCGTATGCCAGCGCGTAATGATTGGCTGTGTAGGTGGTGACGTGCGCTGACGGTGGAGGATCAGGGGTCAGCGCGGGGTCGTGGGTTACGGGGTACTGATTGGCTGTGGACGGGTGACGTGCTGAGAGGGAGTGATCGGGTGGCAGCGCGGTGTGATTGGTGGAGGAGTGTTAACACGCGCTGGGGAAAACGGATCGTAGAGAGAGTGCGTCGTGATTGGTTCATTAAGGAGCGATGCTCACGTTGAAGTACGCATCAGCTCCGCCTCTCGTGAGCAGGGGCTATAAAAGGGGATGCACACAGGCGTGAGGGCAGTGTGTAACCAGCGAAGAATGAAGACGGGGATGAAGACCTAGGGCACTGCGGTACCTAGTCCCGCTGTCCTAACGGGACCGGGACTCTGTGTAACCCAGAGGCGAGTGTAGTGTGTGTAGCCATAGGCATAAGGTCTACACGAGCCGAATGCAGTGTGTGTAGCCAGGGACATAGGGTCTACACGAGTCGAGTGTATTGTGTAGCCAGAGGCGTAGGGTCTACACGAGTCGAGTGTATTGTGTAGCCAGGGACATAGGGTCTACACGAGTCGAGTGTATTGTGTAGCCAGAGGCGTAGGGTCTACACGAGTGAAGGGTATCGTGTGTAGCCAGAGGCCTAGAGTTTACACGAGAGTAGTGGAGTGTGAAGTCGGAAGAAAGGAGACTACACGTTGTATTTTGACACGTAAAGATTTAATAAAAAGTGTGTTCCCGTCAAGAAGTTCCTGCCGTCAATTCCCATACTTCAACTGGCGTCAGAAGTGAAACGGTCTTCCAAGCATGGATACAAGGAGGAACCGTCGGACCCACGGGATTGACCACGGGGACAACCTCGACGACGCGGGCCAGCTGGCATCGGGGGGTGAGGGAGACCTCGGATCAAGGCACGCTTTGGGTCCTTCTAATAGGGCTGTTGGAGGTCTCGATTTGTCGGTGGCTCACACTTTGGTTGGGGCTGACAGGGATCCGGTTGTCAGGGGTTTAAACGCTGGGTCGCGGCCGGCCGTCATTCAGCAGGGCACCGTGCTAGCTCACGCGGCACGCGTCCCTGCGGAAGAGCGGCTGGTTGCGCAGGCTGATCCGAGCCCCACGCAAAACGTTAATCCGAAGGAGGACCTCGAATGGGTCGATTCGCTGTGCGCGCGACACACAAATGCCGATGCTCTGTCGCGATTGTTGCCTTGTCACAAATGTGCGTGCTTATCGGGATCGGCGCGCTGTAAACCGCCGGTTACGGAAGGTAGGGAGGCGTTGGTTGCGGCCGCGAGCACACCAATTGGGGATGGTCCCGCTACCCCTGGGGGTCAGGACTCGCTGCTCTCACTGTCATTGATTGAGTGGGGCCGTCTCCAAATGGCGGACAGCTCCCTGCTGGCATTGCGCCGCAAGACGGGGGGTTCCGAAGGTAACCACGACCGAACTGGCTCCTACGAGCTTAAGCAAGGCCTATTGATGAGATGGGACAGTTTGTCCCGGCGGCATGCGATTGTGGTGCCTGCTTCTGTGAGGGGGAAGGTTGTCTTGGCCGCACACGAACGCCTCTTGCATTTGGGAGTTAACAAAACGCTTGCCCTGCTTCAGCGTGACTATTATTGGCCGGGAATGGGGGGTGACGTGGTGAATATTCTGAAGGGTTGTGTTGAGTGCGCCAGACGGAAACCACCGCCTGTGGCAGCTAATCCACCGCTGCAATCCATCCAGGTCTCGCGCACTAACGAGCTCGTTGCACTCGATATTCTGGGGCCTTTTCCGGTCACGCCTAGGGGTAATAAGTACCTGTTGGTGGGGGTCGAATATTTTACCCGGTGGCCTATGGCGTGGCCACTCGCCAACCAGTCGGCGGCGGCTGTGACGGACGCCTTTGTCCAGGGCTACGTCCTGGACAAGGGGGCTCCCGAACGCTTGCTGACTGACCAAGGGAAAAATTTTTCGAGTAAATTACTGCAAGAGGTGTGCGACCTGTTGGGTACCAAGAAGGTGCGTACCTCCCCGTACCACCCGCAGACGGACGGGATGGTGGAGAGGCTTAACAGGACATTGACTTCTATGTTGTGCCAGCAGGTGTGTGAGGCACATGTTGATTGGGACCTGCAGGTCCCTGGGGTCCTCGCCGCGTATAGAATGGCCCCCCATGCAGCTACGGGATTTTCCCCGTTTTATCTGATGTACGGTCGGGAAGCCGACCCGCCCATGGAAACGCAGCTGGGTCTGTCCGCACCACGAGCAAATTCGAAATTGGCAGAACATATTAAATTTAATATTCATAAGCTGACAGAGGCAAGGGAGGCCGCACGGCTTAATTCACGGGCTCGCCAAATTGCAAACGAGCGGTTGCGGGCACGGAAGGTGTCCGTGCACAATTGGGAACCAGGTGACAGGGCCTGGCTGCATTGCCCGCAGGCACCTTTGGCTACGTCGCCTAAATTGTTGAAGCCGTGGCGGGGACCCGTGGAGGTCGTGCGGGTTGCACGCCCCCAGTGCGTTCAGATAAAATGGGGAAAACGCCGTTGGTACGTCCACCCCTCCCGACTGAAACCGTTCTCGCCTCCGTATGGCCTCCCCTTGTGTCATGAGGGCCGAGCATGTGACGTGACCAGCGACCCTGAGGGAGAATTGTCTTTGCCTGCTCCTCACATGTCTCCGCCTGATCCGCTCCCAGGTGTCTCGGAACTGACAGCTGCCGACCACCGGCGGCCGGATCTTGAGCGGCCGGAGCCACCGGACGGTCGCCAACGTCCCGTCCCATACGACGGACCGGCCAGACGGACTCGCGCTAAGTCGCGCTACTTTGTGTGACCTGCCACGTGAGGAGTCGAGGCAGCCGGAGCGCCTCGGCACTGCGTTTAGTCACAGAGACACTTGGCGCGTTCGTTTTCCGGTGTTCGCTTTTATTGTGTTCGTTTTCCGGTGTTCGCTTTTTATTGTGTTGTTCGTCGGGCTGTATATTGCTTCATATTTAAGTGTTGTGTTGTGTTGTTGTTGTTGCGTTACGGGGCACACTGAGAGGTGGAGTTTCTTTGTTACTGCATTGACGTTAGGTTGTGTTGTTAGTTAACAGCCGGGCCGGCTGCAAGCTATGTGGGAGGGGGTGATGTAGAGGTGATACGCGCTGGGATTAGAGATCGTATGCCAGCGCGTAATGATTGGCTGTGTAGGTGGTGACGTGCGCTGACGGTGGAGGATCAGGGGTCAGCGCGGGGTCGTGGGTTACGGGGTACTGATTGGCTGTGGACGGGTGACGTGCTGAGAGGGAGTGATCGGGTGGCAGCGCGGTGTGATTGGTGGAGGAGTGTTAACACGCGCTGGGGAAAACGGATCGTAGAGAGAGTGCGTCGTGATTGGTTCATTAAGGAGCGATGCTCACGTTGAAGTACGCATCAGCTCCGCCTCTCGTGAGCAGGGGCTATAAAAGGGGATGCACACAGGCGTGAGGGCAGTGTGTAACCAGCGAAGAATGAAGACGGGGATGAAGACCTAGGGCACTGCGGTACCTAGTCCCGCTGTCCTAACGGGACCGGGACTCTGTGTAACCCAGAGGCGAGTGTAGTGTGTGTAGCCATAGGCATAAGGTCTACACGAGCCGAATGCAGTGTGTGTAGCCAGGGACATAGGGTCTACACGAGTCGAGTGTATTGTGTAGCCAGAGGCGTAGGGTCTACACGAGTCGAGTGTATTGTGTAGCCAGGGACATAGGGTCTACACGAGTCGAGTGTATTGTGTAGCCAGAGGCGTAGGGTCTACACGAGTGAAGGGTATCGTGTGTAGCCAGAGGCCTAGAGTTTACACGAGAGTAGTGGAGTGTGAAGTCGGAAGAAAGGAGACTACACGTTGTATTTTGACACGTAAAGATTTAATAAAAAGTGTGTTCCCGTCAAGAAGTTCCTGCCGTCAATTCCCATACTTCACAGGTAGGGTACGGGTATCGGGTAGGGTACGGGTAGGGTACAGGTATCGGGTAGGGTACGGGTAGGGTACGGGTATCGGGTAGGGTACGGGTAGGGTACGGGTATCGGGTAGGGTATCGGGTAGGGTACGGGTATCGGGTAGGGTACGGGTAGGGTACAGGTAGGGTACGGGTATCGGGTAGGGTACGGGTAGGGGTATCGGGTAGGGTACGGGTATCGGGTAGGGTACGGGTAGGCTACGGGTAGGGTACGGGTATCGGGTAGGGTACGGGTAGGGTACGGGTAGGG
This sequence comes from Lethenteron reissneri, assembly GCF_015708825.2. Lineage (NCBI taxonomy): Eukaryota > Metazoa > Chordata > Hyperoartia > Petromyzontiformes > Petromyzontidae > Lethenteron > Lethenteron reissneri. Next base: position 8,739 of record NW_026891282.1, on the reverse strand, counting down.
TACGGGTATCGGGTAGGGTACGGGTAGGGTACGGGTATCGGGTAGGGTACGGGTATCGGGTAGGGTACGGGTATCGGGTAGGGTACGGGTAGGGTACGGGTATCGGGTAGGGTACGGGTAGGGTACGGGTATCGGGCAGGGTACGGGTAGGGTACGGGTAGGGTACGAGTATCGGGTAGGGTACGGGTATCGGGTAGGGTATGGGTAGGGTACGGGTATCGGGTAGGGTACGGGTATCGGGTAGGGTACAGGTATCGGGTATCGGGTACCCGGTTGCGACATCTGACTGTGACTGAGACGAGCGCGCGGTGCGGGAAAGAGGCACGGACGGAAGTGGTAAATAATAAAATAATATTTTGTAAAACTTTTTAAAAACACGCTTTAATGAAATGTACCGTACTAGTAATGGAAGAACTCCACGACTCAAGGAAGTGGCCCCGAAGCTTGCCACAACGTAAGGGGCGGTGGTGATTTACAGCCAATGTCAGTTGAGCGTGGACAATTAGACCCAAGCCGAAACATAACATATTTTTTAAAATGTTTAAAAATATTTAAAAAAAAATGTAATGATAGAATATAGTATTGTCATCAGTATGACATAAGTATACCAAGTTTGCAGTCGATACCACATTGGGAAGTGGGTTTTAATTGAGTTTCAAGACTTGAGGATACAACAGTGAGTTAATAGAAAGCGTGGATTCATATTTTTGGTTCTTTCGGTAAAGTCACGTGGAAGGGAAATAATAACATAATATAAATATTAAACAATAAAATTCTCACGACGTTTCGATTGCAACACGAGCAATCATAATCAGGTGTGAAAACCACAGCAAGAAAATTAGAAAAAAGTGGCGTTTTTTCCTTGATTTTTTTCTTGCTGTGGGTTTCAGACCTGACGATGAAGATTGCTTGTGTTGCAATCGAAACGTCGTGAGAATTTTATTTTTTATTACTTTATTATTTCCCTTCTACGTGACATCACCGAAAGAACCAAGGATTAGAATCCCTGCAGTCACGAAAGCTTTAAATCGAAAAAGAAAGCGTGGAATAAAATAATTGAGGCTATGTGTGAGTCTATGGGTCTCTGTGTGATGAGTCTATGAGTCTCTGTGTGATGAGTCTATGGGTCTGTGTGTGATGAGTCTATGGGTCTGTGTGTGAGTCTATGGGTCTCTGTGTGTGAGTCTATGGGTCTGTGTGTGATGAGTCTATGGGTCTGTGTGTGAGTCTATGGGTCTCTGTGTGAGTCTATGGGTCTCTGTGTGTGAGTCTATGGGTCCCTGTGTGTGAGTCTATGGGTCTCTGTCTGTGAGTCTATGGGTCTCTGTGTGTGAGTCTATGGGTCTCTGTGTGTGAGTCTATGGGTCTCTGTGTGAGTCTATGGGTCTCTGTGTGCGAGTCTATGGGTCTCTGTGTGTCAGTCTATGTGTCTCTGTGTGTGAGTCTATGGGTCTCTGTGTGATGAGTCTATGGGTCTCTGTGTGAGTCTATGGGTCTCTGTGTGATGAGTCTATGGGTCTCTGTGTGAGTCTATGGGTCTCTGTGTGTGAGTCTATGGGTCTCTGTGGGTGAGTCTATGGGTCTCTGTGGGTGAGTCTATGGGTCTCTGTGTGTGAGTATATGTGTCTCTGTGTGAGTCTATGGGTCTCTGTGTGTGAGTCTATGGGTCTCTGTGTGTGAGTCTATGGGTCTCTGTGTGTGAGTCTATGGGTCTGTGTGTGAGTCTATGGGTCTCTGTGTGTGCGAGTCTATGGGTCTCTGTGAGTCTGTGGGTCTCTGTGTGAGTCTATGGGTCTCTGCGCTCACCTCGTGCTGTGCGGCCCGGTTCATGACAGGCAACAGACCGGGTGGTACCGGATGGTTGAGTTTGATTTGTGTTTAGATTATTTCTTTCTTGGTCTTTGCATGATCATCATGTGTTTGTACTGTTTGTTGTTGTAACGCTCTTTCACGACCCTACTGGGCACCTGTGGAAAAAGATTTTCAGCTCATCGGATTCCTCCAGGAAATTTATTCTGATTCCGAGTCTATGGGTCTGTGTGAGTCGATGTGTGTATGTTGAACGTATTACTGATAGGAATCTCCTGGTTACACCAGCCCACAGGGGATTATTGTGTCCGTCGTGCAGGGAGGGGCTGGGTTGGGAGGGAGGGGCTGGGTGGGGAGGGATTGGGTGGGGAGGGTGGGGCTGGGTGGGGAGGGTGGGGAGGGGTTGGGTGGGGAGGGTGGGGCGGGGTGGGAAGGGGCTGGGTGGGGAGGGTGGGGAGGGGCTGGGTGAGGCTGGGTGGGGGGTGGGAGGGGTGGGGCTGGGTGGGGAGGGGCTGGTCACCCAGTGGTGCCCTTATAAAACTCAACGTTTAACCTACTCACGCCGGCTTGTGCCCGCCCTCACAGTCGGCCATATTTGCGGAATACACCACGCCGCCGTTGACCCTGCAGGCCATTGACCGAGCAACCCAACGTTCCTACCAGCTCCCTCCGCAGGACAATGTGTTTCTTAGACCGTACGTAGCCAACAGCTCTAATCGGAGGTGCTAGGGAAGGACAGAAGACGAAACACAAAACCTTCAGCAGATTTCAACAACTGACCTTGGGACCTCAGCCATAAAAATCGAGAAGACATATTAACGCACGCGGGATGGCACACACGGACACCACAAGGGGTGAAAGTTTTTCTTTTACAAGCTGGTTTTATTGGACCGTATATTGTTTCTTTTTTAACTTCGAAATGTAAAATCTCACTCCGGCACGTCTTTAAAAAACGAACTCACGTCGCCACTTTGGGTCGAATTGAAATAAAAAACATCCGTGGTGGATAATAAAAAAACTTTTGACGGTGCAAAAAAAAAAACACGCCAGAGCACGGCTTCTTAAAAAAGATCGTTTTTGCACTAAACTAAGACGATATTTAGATTTAAAGCTTTCGTGACTGCAGGTATTCATATTCTTGGTTCTTTCGGTAAAGTCACGTAGAAGGGAAACAATAAAATAATAAAAATATAAAACATAATAAAATACAATTCTCACGACGTTTCGGCCACAACGCAAGCAGCCGTCCTCAGGTGAAGAACAGGTCTGTCGGAAAGACAGCGTCTGAATGAACACCGCCAGGCAAGCTTGGCAGCGTATATTTAAGCTGGGTTGGAGGAGGAAGGGCGCCTTTCCGACACACCTATTCTTCACCTGAGGACGGCTGCTTGCGTTGTGGCCGAAACGTCGTGAGAATTATTTTATTGTTTTCTTTTTATTATTTTATTACTTCCCATCTACGTGACTTTACCAAAAGAACCAATAATATATTTTTCACCTCTTTTTTTTGTTTCGATTTAAAGCTTAAATATACGCTCCAAGCCTGGTGGTGTTTCATTCAGACGCTGTCTTTCCGACAGACCTGTTCTTCACCTGAGGACGGCTGCTTGTGTTGTGGCCGAAACGTCGTGAGAATTGTATTTTATTATGTTTTATTATTTTATTATTTCCCTTCTACGTGACTTTACCGAAAGAACCAAGAAGATGAATATTTTTTTTGTTTTTAAACACGGGTCTCGCGTGGTGCCTAGAGAGTGTGGGTATAACTCCAGACCGCACGTGGAAGAGAAACGCCAAAATTGCACTCGAAACAGAGGAGGGGGGGCGCGTTTCCTCCGGAGTTTCCTCGAGCGGATAGAGACACCTTCTGCCGGCAGTGGCTTGAGAAGGTAGTTGCATGATAATTGTTTTTTTACCCTTCTATCTGGCAACAAAACTGACACCTTTTTTACAAGGAGTCATGTTTGCATAGACCACAATACCTGCAGTCATAATGCAAACAAAAAACACAACTCTGATAATGTATGCAGTCCTTGAAGTTGATTGGTCCACACCCGAGAGACAGCTTTCCTTAGAGCCTAGTCTCACATGGTGTTGGACCAGATGCCGGTCCAACACCACGTGAGACTAGGCTCTAAGGAAAGCTGTCTCAGGTGTGGACCAATCAACATCAAGGACAGTGCATACATTATCAGAGTTATGGTTTTGTTTGCATTATGACTGCAGGTATTGTGGTCTATGCAAACATGACTCCTTGCAAAAAAGGTGTCAGTTTTGTTGCCAGGTAGAAGGGTAAAAAAACAATTATATTTTTTACCGGCAAATGAGGTTCCAATAAGGTAATTACGGCGCTGCGTCTTTTTAACCTTGGTGGTCAATTCGGCACATCATCACCATCTTCAACTCTCTGGGAGGAGGGGGGGGGGCAGATAAAATAAGGTACCGAAATGATCTCGATTTTTCTCTCGCACGCGACTTATTCCGGTCGCGCCGCGGCGTTGTTCAGAGCGACGTCCCGACGTTTCGCAGCCGCGTCCTTTTTCAGGATGCGACTTTAAATCACGTGACGTCGCGTGGCGTCACTCTGGGCATTACGGAGATTGACATCAGCACATCGTAGACATCCAAGCATCTGATACATTGATCTGAAATAGTACACAAAAAATCTGTACTAAATGTTCAAGTCTAAAATTCATGCCAAGTTAATATATATCCGATATCCGTACTTTAAAACAACATTTGCAGTTTGTAAAAAAAACCAAAATTGCCGGCAATTTTACAAATGAAGATTAAAATGCCACTCCCTTAAAAGGGCGCTTATATTCCATCGCTTGTTAATTCATTTAAAACGCACCACTGGGAAAAAAAATATATATATTAATTGCATAAAATAATGACCCGAATTACAAACAAAATAAAACACCATTCATAATTCGTGAAGTAAACAAGTTAATAATCGTAGCAATATACATACACCCTTTTTCCAATGGCAAGATCTCAGACAAGCCAGCATAGGTCCAGTACGGTAAGCGTTGTTTTCCACTGGCAACATTCGAGCCAACGTGGGTCCAGCACGGTACGGGTCGTTTTTCCACTGGCATCATTCGAGCCAGCGTGGGTCCAGCACGGTACGCGTCGTTTTTCCACTGGCATCATTCGAGCCAGCGTGGGGCCAGCACGGTACGCGTCGTTTTTCCACTGGCAACATTCGAGCCAGCGTGGGGCCAGCACGGTACACGTCGTTTTTCCACTGCAGCCGTTTGCCAAGCTACGCCGGAACCAAATGTGATATGCTGCTGGCATCGCAAGACAATCTGAATCGAGCTCAGAGCCAATCGGGGTAAGGAGAGTGGGGCTAATAGATGGGTTCAATGTGTGTGTGACGCTACGCATGTACGTTGTGTAGCGGTTAGTGTGCTGCGCTACAAATCGGGTGGGCCGGGTTCGATTCCCGCTCACAGCCACCACCAGTGACGATTATTTGAACCGGTAATGGGCCTCCCCTAGGTCGACTGAGCCTCAAATGAGTACCTGGTGCGGTGCGTGGTAAACATCGCAACTAACGAAGACCAAGGCGGCCCGAGTATGGTGCTGGCCACCCACCCCGAGTGTGCTGTACGTCAAACTTCTTTCACGCCGTACGCGGCCAACCGTCGGTACGACATGTGAAGCGACACACACACACCAGCGTCACCGCCGGCGGTCGTCCCCGCACGATGCGAGCACGGCGTGGCACGACTCAGTTGTGCAGTGGGAAAAAGGGGCGATAATTCGTTCCTTCACCAAAGGAAAGCCTCACTGACAGTTTCCGCATCTAGACTGACAAATTCATTTCTTGAAAACTGCTTTTTGCGTTTAGTTTGTTGTCCCCCCCCCCCGCACTATTGCCACGGTTGGCTACGTACGGTGTGAAAAACATGCGCCTTTTGGCGTCATCTGGTCCAACACCATGTGAGACTAGGCTCTAAGGAAAGCTGTCTCTCGGGTGTGGACCAATCAACTTCAAGGACATCAGAGTTGTTTTTTGTTTGCATTCCGACCGCAGGTATTGTGGTCAATGCAAACATGACTCCTTGTAACAACGGTGTCAGTTTTGTTGCCAGATAAAAGGGTAAAAAAAACAATTGTCATATTTTGCTACTGGCAAAGGAGGTTCCAATGGTGCGAAAGAAGTTTAACATAAAAAACATTTTTGGCTCGCCATCGAACAAAGATTGTAACCGCAATGCGCGCGCACTTTCGGATGTGCTTCTGCGTCCGTCTGGAACGCTCTTCCTTACCGATATCAGGATGCCACTGGGAGCTTTGATGCACTTTTAAATCATCTAGGATTGACAAATGGATTTCTTTAAAACTGCTAAATCGTGTTTCGTTTGTTGGCCTTTCCCCCGCCGCCTCTGATTAGCGCCGTTGGCGATGTACGGCGGTCCGAAAGAAGTTCAACACACGGTATGTACGTACGTACACCGATACCGTCAGGAGGGTGCTACCACACCGGGACGTCTTTGTTCCACGTGCCACGATAGAAACCCACGCGGAATGATGAGAGGGGGGGGGAGCGAGGGGAACAGCGCTCAGCAATCCGTACAGACAGGTCAGCAAAACCAAATTTGGAGTTCGAATACCGTCTCTCCCCCCACGTACTGCTGTGGGTTTCCTCCGGGTTTCTTCGGTTTACTCCCGCAGCTAAAACAAACACACACGCAGCACGCGCCCGCATGCGTGCGCAGACCGTGACGGAAAGTGGCCAACAAAACAACGTCCCGATGCTGAAAAACGTTCCTGCAAAATTACACAACGTGGGATATAAATAACGTAACACCGCCCCCCAGCCCACCGCCACCGCCACTCCTGCGAAAACTTGGCAGGAGCCTCCTGCAAGGTAGTCCTGAGACTCGGCAATGCTTTGCTGGGGGGGTGTGGGAGCGAAGGCACCGTGTTATTTAATCCGATTGAGTTCGTTTGTGGGTACGTTGACCAAGAACTTGGGGAATTTGTAATCATGCTCTTAATTTTTTCGGTAAAGTCACGTAGGTAAAAAATTAAATTAATAAAAATTAATTAATAAAAATCACGACGTTTCGGAGGCAACACAAGTCTCTGTCATCAGGTGGGACCGTCACAGCCAGATTTGCTGTATCACTTGATACCTCACTTGATACATCACTAGATTTGCTGTATCACTTGATACATCACTTGATACAGCAAATCTGGCTGTGACGGTCCCAACTGATAGCTTGTGTTGCCTCCGAAACGTCGTGATTTTTATTATTTTATTTTTTATTAATTTTAATTTCATGTTTTACCTACGTGACTTTACCGAAAAAACTAAGAGCATGAATCCTTGCAGTCACGAAAGCTTCAAATCTAGACATTTGTAATCACGGCATTTGCAGGCAGACCGAGTGTATTCTTGGTTAATAAAACTTCAGTATTAACCATGGTTAATAAAAGCTTCAGTATTTACATGGGTTAATATTCCTTCAGTATTAACCAGGGTTAATAAAGCCTTCAGTAAACTAATAGGGGTTTTCCCCTTTTTTCTGGCAACAAAACTGACACCTTTTGCAAGGAATCATGTTTACATTAACCACAATACTTGCAGTCAAATGCAAACAAAAACAATACTCTGATCATTTATGCATTGTCCTTGAAACTGATTGGTCCACACCAGAGACAGCTTTCTTTAGAGCCTAGTCTCATATGGAGTATTAACCTTCAGATCGCTTCTTATTTAAGTAACACTCTGGTCCGTACAGAACGGCACGCGGAAGTGGATATGGCAGAGCTACTGCCGAGTTCCCTTCTTCACCAAGCGACCCCTGGTGCCCACACAGTAGGGGGGCATCACTGTCCCCACCCGCCCTCTCTCCTACGAGGTTCGTCGTCGCAATTCTCATGGCCAAAGTTCTGCCAAATGAAGCACAGAACCGAACTTTGACGTGAAGGGTTAATTGGCGTTTTAATGTTCACTCGAATCTGAATTCGAGCCAATATTTGGTGCAATTCCCATATTTGTGTTTTTTTTTTTTTTCTGTGTGAATCTGGTGCCCCTTGGATTGCTTGGGACTCCTTAAGCTTCCGCTTGGCTTCCTCGACAGAGCGCAAACACTGGCCCCTTTACCCCCAACTCCTGTCCAGGCTCAAGACATTCTCCCCTGCCCGGGTCCGACTGCCTCTCTCTCTGTCTCTCTATATACGTAACATAAACACAATCACCGTTCCTGAACTGCATCTTGAGATACGGTTGCATTTCGACGGTACATAGATTCACACGGAGACCCACGGACTCGCACCGACTTGCACGGAGACCCACGGACTCGCACGGAGACCAGGGACTCGCACGGAGACCCATGGACTCGCACGGAGACCCAGGGACTCGCACGGAGACCCATGGACTCGCACGGAGACCCATGGACTCGCACGGAGACCCAGGGACTCGCACGGAGACCCATGGACTTGCACAGATACCCACGGACTCACACGGACACCCACACACTCGCACAGAGATCTATACCTTGACTGCCCCTGTCTGTAAAGGAATGAAGCCCCGATATTTTTGAGTCGGTCCCACTTCGGTGCTGCGTAAACCCGCATGGTTTCAGTGTTTGTATTGGGACCGTCGTAAAATTAACTCGGGCCAAATTTTCTTTGCCCCTCCCCCCTGGTGGACAGCCGTGGAATTAATCGAATCGGCCCAACGCAGATTTCGCCGCAACCCAGAGGTCGCAACCGGGTACCCGTACCTACCCGATACCCGGCTACCCGTTTGCGACCCTGGTGCGGCCGGGTACAGGTACGGGTAAGGAATCAAAACCCGTTTGCGACCTCTGCCGCAACCTCCACCCCGTCACGTGGCCATCGGAGAGACAAACGCACACCCAACAGCTGTCTGTTGCCCACTCGTCCTTAAATTGTCACCCGCCGCAT
>NW_026891281.1:0-15355 GCF_015708825.2 Lethenteron reissneri | reverse complement strand
CGGTAGGTCCTGGTGTCAAGGACATGGGCTCGCATCCGCTGGTCCGTCACTATGTAGTCCAGCAGATGTCTTGCTTGGACCCGGCATGCATCCATGATGTTGTGTGGATGCGCCTGATGCCGGAAGAGCGTGTTGGTAATTACAAGCCCATGGGCTGCACAAAATCTAGCAGCCTCCTCAGTTGTTATTGAGCTGATCTGGCCCATGCCTTCCAATCACTCCAGACCAGGTGTCCAGCATCATGACCAACTCGGGCATTGAAGTCACCCAAACAAGATGACTCTGTCCCGAGGGCCCTTTAAAGCTTAGCCAGCACCTGTGACAGGAGGCATAGAAAGGCTCTGACTCATACGGCCTTGCCTGCATTCGCCTCCACGATGTTCAGTCTTCAGTGGGGGACATAAGTAACCACGACCACCACTCCTCGGCCTCTGGCTGGTTGATGGGAAAGGCGAGCCCAAAGTATCCTGGGGCTTACAGCTCCCGCACCTCAACCGCCACGCTCCCACAGCCCGCCGTCATTCTTCTGTGCAGAGGAAGAGCCACACCCTGTTGTTTGGCAGTCTCCTGCCCCGAGTAGAGAGGTCTGTCCACACCCTTCATGGTGGAACAGGATCCAGAGCCGGTCCACCGGACCTCCTGAATAGCCAGCAGAGATCCAGGCGGTACCGGTCCAGCTCCCGACAGAGGAGTGGCAGCCTCTCATCCGCAGTGAGCGTTCTGAACATTCAACGTGGCCACACGAAGTGGCTTTTTGTAGTTTCTGGAGGAGCCCCGAGGGTGAAGATTCATCTCCTGCTCCGGCCAGATGGGGTTTGGCCAGGAGACGTCATAGACGCCTGTCCCCCCGGGCCTCCGGCACAAGCTTAGCTGGTGGTGATGATGCTGGTGGCGATGATGTCAATGACGATGATTGCGACGTTGGTGATGATGCTGGTGGCGATGATGTCAATGACGATGATTGCGACGTTGGTGATGATGCTGGTGGCGATGATGTCAATGACGATGATTGCGACGTTGATGATTCTGGTGGCGATGATGTCAATGACGATGATTGCGACGATGGTGATGATTCTGGTGGCGATGATGTCAATGACGATGATTGCGACGATGGTGATGATTCTGGTGGCGATGATGTCAATGACGATGATTGCGACGTTGGTGATGATGCTGGTGGCGATGATGTCAATGATGATGATTGCGACGTTGGTGATGATTCTGGTGGCGATGATGTCAATGATGATGATTGCAATGTTGGTGATGATTCTGGTGGCGATGATGTTCAATGATGATGATTACGACGTTGGTGATGATTCTGGTGGTGTGTCTGTGTGTCTGTGTGGTTGTGTGTCTGTGTGTCTGTTGTGTCTGTGTGCTTGTGTGTGTGTCTGTGTGTCTGTGTGTCTGTGTGTGTGTGCTGTGGTCTGTGTCTGTGTGTCTGTGTGCCTGTGTGTCTGTGTGCCCTGTGTGCCTGTGTGTCTGTGTTTCTGTGTGTGTGTCTGTGTGTATTGTGTGTCTGTGTGTCTGTGTGTCTGGTGTGTGTGTGTGTCTGTGTGCCTGTGTGTCTGTGTGCCTGTGTGTCTGTGTGTTTGTGTGTCTGTGTGTCTGTGTGGTGTGTCTGTGTGTGTGTGTGTCTGTGTGTCTGTGTGTGTGTCTATGTGTCTGTGTGTCTGTGTGTGTGTCTGTGTGTCTGTGTGTCTGTGTGTATGTGTGTCTGTGTGTCTGTGTGTCTGTGTGTGTGTGTCTGTGTGTCTGTGTGTCTGTATGTCTGTGTGTCTGTGTCCCTCAGGAGAGGTGTGGTGTCGTGTGCGCCGTGACCTCGTCGTCTTGTTAGACCGAGGAGGAGGAGGAGGAAGATGATGAAAAGGAGGAGTCTGTAGCTCCTACAAGCCCCTCAAGTCTGGCTCAGTGCGAGCAGCAGCTGAACCCTGTGGGGAGGGGTGCGGGGCGGGTGGTTTAACTTTTCTAGCAGTTTTCAAAGTTTACGATTTTTTAAAAAATAATGTTAACGAGCTTGCTTCCCCCGCCTTGACACACGCGAAATTTGTTAATGACAACGACGATGATGAGCGCTTAGAGAGTTTTTGCAGTTTTAGGCCTCGCTTTGTTGGGCAAAGTTTTTATGGGAATTTTTAAAAATTCTTTACACTGTACACTACATTATACACTACATTATACCTACACTATACACTACACTATACACTACACTATACACTACAACTATACACTACATTATACACTACTATACACTACATTATACACTACATTATACCACTACACTGTACACTACATTAAACTACACTATACATTATACACTACACTGTACACTACATTATACACTACATTGTACACTACATTGTACACTACATTATACACTACTCTACACTATACACTACATTGTACACTACATTATACACTACATTATACACTACACTGTACACTACATTACACTACTACACTATACACTACACTATACACTACACTATACACTACACTACACTACACTATACACTACACTGTACACTATACACTACACTATACACTACACTATACACTACTCTATACACTACACTATACACTACACTATACACTACACTATACACTACTACACTACTATACACTACACTATACACTACACTGTACACTACACTATACACTACACTATACACTACACTATACACTACACTATACACTACACTATACACTACATTGTACACTACACTATACACTACACTATACACTACACTGTACACTACACTATACACTACACTACACACTACACTATACACTACACTATACACTACGATACACTACACTATACACTACACTGTCACTACACTATACACTAACTATACACTACATTATACCCTACACTATACACTACACTATACACTACACTATACACTACACTGTACCTACACTATACACTACACTATTACACTACACTAACAACACTACACTATACACTACCACTATACACTACCACTACTATACACTACACTATACACTACACGGTACCTACACTATACACTACACTAACACTACACTATACACTACACTATACACTATCACTGTACACTACACTATACACTACACTATACACTACCTATACACTACACTATACACTACACTATACACACACTATACACTACACTGTACACTACACATACACTACACACTACTCCTATACACTACACTATACACTAACACTATACACTACACCTACTATACACTACCTATACACTACACTACTATACACTACACTATACACTACACTATACACTACTCTATACCTACACTATACACTACACTACACACTACACCTAAACACTAGCACCTATACACTACACTATACACTACTATACACTATACACTACACTATTACACTACACTATACACTACACTATACACTACACACTACACATACACTACACTATACACTACACTATACACTACACTATACACTACACACTACACTATACACTACACTATACACATCACTATACACTACACTATACCTACACTATACACTACACACTACACTATACACTACCTATACACTACACTATACACTACACTATACACTACACATACCACATACACTACACTACAACACTACACTATACACTACAACTATACACCTACACTATACACTACACTATACACTACACTATACACTACACTATACACTACACTACCTACACACTACACTACACACTACACTATACACTACACTATAACACTATACACTACACTACACACTACACTATACACTACACTATACACTACACTATATACCTACACTATACACTACACTATACACTACACTATACACTACACTCTGCGTGGGTGCGGGTTTTGTTGCGTTGATACAAACATTTATAAAAGCATGTGGCGTGTACACTGTGTGTTGTGTCATTGAGTAGTGTATAGTGTAGTGTGTAGTGTAGTGGTAGTGTAGTGTAGTGTATAGTGTAGTGTGTAGTGTAGTGGTAGTAGTGTAGTAGTGTATAGTGTAGTGTATAGTAGTGTAGTGTATAGTAGTGTAGTGTATAGTGTAGTAGTGTATAGTGTAGTGTATAGTAGTGTAGTGTATAGTGTAGTGTATAGTAGTGTATAGTAGTGTAGTGTATAGTAGTGTATAGTAGTGTACAGTGTAGTGTATAGTAGTGTAGTGTATAGTAGTGCAGTGTATAGTAGAGTAGTGTATAGTAGTGTAGTTCTCTATGGGTCTCTATGGGTCTCTGTGGGTCTCTATGGGTCTCTGAATCTCTATAGGTCTCTGTGGGTCTCTGTGAATCTCTATGGGTCTCTGTGGGTGTCCTGTAGGTCTCTGTGGGTCTCTGTGGGTCTCTGTGGGTCTCTATGGGTCTCTGTGGGTCTCTGTGGGTCTGTGTGTGTCTCTATGGGTCTCTATGGATCTCTGTGGGTCTGTGTGTGTCTCTATGGGTCCTCTATGGATCTCTGTGGGTCTGTGTGTGTCTCTATGGGTCTCTATGGATCTCTGTGGGTCTGTGTGTGTCTCTATGGGGTCTCTATGGATCTCTGTGGGTCTGTGTGTGTCTCTATGGGTCTCTGGGTCTCTATGGATCTCTGTGGGTCTGTGTGTGTCTCTATGGGTCTCTATGGGTCTCTGTGGGTCTGTGTGTCTCTATGGGTCTCTATGGGTCTGTGGGTCTCTATGGGTCTCTATGGATCTCTGTGGGTCTGTGTGTGTCTCTATGGGTCTCTGTGGGTCTCTATGGGTCTCTATCGATCTCTGTGGGTCTGTGTGTGTCTCTATGGGTCTGTGGGTCTCTATGGGTCTCTATGGATCTCTGTGGGTCTCTATGGGTCTCTGTGTGTCTCTATGGGTCTTTATGGATCTCTGTGGGTCTGTGTGTGTCTCTATGGGTCTCTATGGGTCTCTATGGATCTCTGTGGGTCTGTGTGTGTCTCTATGGGTCTCTGTGGGTCTCTCTGGGTCTCTGTGGGTCTCTATGGGTCTCTATGGATCTCTGTGGGTCTGTGTGTGTCTCTATGGGTCTCTATGGATCTCTGTGGGTCTGTGTGTGTCTCTATGGGTCTCTATGGATCTCTGTGGGTCTGTGTGTGTCTCTATGGGTCTCTATGGGTCTATATGGGTCTCTATGGGTCTGTGGGTCTCTATGGGTCTCTATGGATCTGTGGGTCTCTGTGGGTCTGTGTGTCTCTGTGGGTCTCTATGGGTCTCTATGGATCTCTGTGGGTTTCTGTGGGTCTGTGTGTCTCTGTGGGTCTCTATGGGTCTCTATGGATCTCTGTGGGTCTCTGTGGGTCTCTATGGTTCTCTGTGTGTCTATGTGGGTCTCTGTGTGTCTCTGTGGGTCTCTATGGGTCTCTATGAGTCTCTGTGGGTCTCTGTGTGTCTCTGTGGGTCTCTGTGTGTCTCTGTGTGTCTGTGGGTCTCTATGGGTCTCTGTGTGTCTCTGTGGGTCTCTATGGGTCTCTGTGGGTCTCTGTGTGTCTCTGTGGGTCTCTATGGGTCTCTGTGGGTCTCTGTTTCTGTGGGTCTCTATGGGTCTCTGTGGGTCTCTGTGAGTCTCTGTGGGTCTCTATAGGTCTCTGTGGGTCTCTGTGGGTCTCTGTTGGGTCTCTATGGGTCTCTGTGGGTCTCTATGGGTCTCTGTGGGTCTCTATGGGTCTCTATGGGTCTCTGTGGGTCTGTGTGTGGTCTCTATGGGTCTCTATGGGTCTCTGTGGGTCTCTGTGGGTCTCTGTGTGTCTCTATGGGTCTCTATGGGTTTCTGTGGGTCTCTATGGGTCTCTGTGGGTCTGTGTGTGTCTCTATGGGTCTCTATGGGTCTCTTTGGGTCTCTGTGGGTCTCTGTGGGTCTGTGTGTGTCTCTATGGGTCTCTATGGGTTTCTGTGGGTCTCTATGGGTTTCTGTGGGTCTCTATGGGTCTCTGTGGGTCTCTGTGGATCTCCATGGGTCTATGTGGGTCTCTGTAGGTCTCTGTGGGTCTCTACGGGTCTCTGTGGGTCTCTACGGGTCTTTATGGGTCTCTATGGGTCTCTATGGGTCTATGTGGGTCTCTATGGGTCTCTGTGAGTCTCTGTGGGTCTCTGTGGATCTCTGTGTGTCTCTGTGGGTCTCTGTGGGTCTGTGTGTGTCTCTATGGGTCTCTGTGGGTCTCTGTGGGTCTCTGTGGGTCACTGTGGGTCTCTATGGGTCTCTGTGGGTCTCTATGAATCTCTATGGGTCTCTGTGGGTCTCTATGGGTCTCTGTGGTTCTCTATGGGTCTCTGTGGGTCTCTGTGGGTCTGTGTGTGTCTCTGTGGGTCTCTGTGGGTCTCTATGGGTCTCTGTGGGTCTCTGTGGGTCTGTGTGTGTCTCTATGGGTCTCTGTGGGTTTCTGTGGGTCTTTGTGGGTCTCTATGGGTCTCTGTGGGTCTGTGTGTGTCTCTATGGGTCTCTATGGATCTCTGTGGGTCTCTATGGGTCTCTGTGGGTCTGTGTGTGTCTCTATGGGTCTCTATGGATCTCTGTGGATCTCTGTGGGTCTGTGTGTGTCTCTATGGGTCTCTATGGGTCTCTATGGATCTCTGTGGGTCTGTGTGTGTCTCTATGGATCTCTGTGGGTCTGTGTGTGTCTCTATGGGTCTCTATGGATCTCTGTGGGTCTCTATGGGTCTCCGTGGGTCTCTGTGGGTCTGTGTGTGTCTCTATGGATCTCTATGGGTTTGTGTGTGTCTCTATGGGTCTCTATGGATCTCTGTGGGTTTGTGTGTGTCTCTATGGGTCTCTATGGATCTCTGTGGGTCTTTATGGGTCTCTGTGGGTCTGTGTGTGTCTCTATGGGTCTCTATGGATCTCTGTGGGTCTGTTGTGTGTCTCTATGGGTCTCTATGGGTCTCTATGGATCTCTGTGGGTCTGTGTGTGTCTCTATGGGTCTCTGGGTCTCTATGGATCTCTGTGGGTCTGTGTGTGTCTCTATGGGTCTCTATGGGTCTCTATGGGTCTCTATGGATCTCTGTGGGTCTGTGTGTGTCTCTATGGGTCTCTATGGATCTCTGTGGGTCTGTGTGTGTCTCTATGGGTCTCTATGGGTCTCTATGGATCTCTGTGGGTCTGTGTGTGTCTCTATGGGTCTCTCTGGGTCTCTCGTGGGTCTCTATGGGTCTCTATGGATCTCTGTGGGTCTGTGTGTGTCTCTATGGGTCTCTATGGGTCTCTGTGGGTCTGTGTGTGTCTCTATGGGTCTCTATGGATCTCTGTGGGTCTGTGTGTGTCTCTATGGGTCTCTATGGATCTCTGTGGGTTGTGTGTGTCTCTATGGGTCTCTATGGATCTCTGTGGGTCTCTATGGGTCTCTATGGAGCTCTGTGGGTCTGTGTGTGTCTCTATGGGTCTCTATGGATCTCTGTGGGTCTGTGTGTGTCTCAATGGGTCTCTATGGGTCTCTATGGATCTCTGTGGGTCTGTGTGTGTCTCTATGGGTCTCTATGGATCTCTGTGGGTCTGTGTGTGTCTCTATGGGTCTCTATGGATCTCTGTGGGTCTGTGTGTGTCTCTATGGGTCTCTATGGGTCTCTATGGATCTATGTGGGTCTGTGTGTGTCTCTATGGGTCTCTATGGGTCTCTATGGATCTCTGTGGGTCTGTGTGTATCTCTATGGGTCTCTCTGGGTCTCTGTGGGTCTCTATGGGTCTCTATGGATCTCTGTGGGTCTATGTGTGTCTCAATGGGTCTCTATGGGTCTCTGTTGGTCTGTGTGTGTCTATATGGGTCTCTATGGATCTCTGTGGGTCTGTGTGGGTCTCTATGGGTCTCTATGGTCTCTCTGGGTCTGTGTGTGTCTCTGTGGGTCTCTATGGGTCTCTATGGATCTCTGTGGGTCTGTGTGTGTCTCTATGGGTCTCTATGGATCTCTGTGGGTCTGTGTGGGTCTCTGTGGGTCTCTGTGGGTCTCTGTGGGTCTCTATGGGTCTCTATGGGTCTCTATGGGTCTCTGTGTGTCTCTATGGGTCTGTGTGTGTCTCTATGGGTCTCTGTGTGTCTCTATAGGTCTCTATGGGTCTGTGTGTGTCTCTGTGGGTCTCTATGGGTCTCTATGGGTCTCTCTGGGTCTGTGTGTGTGTCTCTGTGGGTCTCTATGGGTCTCTATGGGTCTCTCTGGGTCTCTGTGTGTGTCTCTGTGTGTGTGTCTCTGTGTGTCTCTGTGTGTGTCTCTGTGTGTGTCTCTCTATGTGTGTCTCTGTGTGTGTCTCTGTATGTCTCTGTGTGTGTCTCTGTGGGTCTCTGTGTGTGTGTCTCTGTGGGTCTCTGTGAGTCTCTGTGGGTCTCTGTGTGTGTCTCTCTGTGTGTGTCTCTGTGGGTCTCTGTGTGTGTCTCTGTCTGTGTCTCTCTATGTGTGTCTCTGTGTGTGTCTCTGTGTGTGTCTCTGTGGGTCTCTGTGTGTGTCTCTCTGTGGGTCTCTGTGGGTCTCTGTGTGTGTCTCTGTGGGTCTGTGTGAGTCTCTGTGGGTCTCTGTGTGTGTCTCTGTGTGTGTGTCTCTGTGAGTCTCTGTGTGTCTCTGTGGGTCTCTGTGGGTCTCTGTGGGTCTCTGTGTGACTCTGTGTCTCTCTGTGGGTCTCTGTGGGTCTCTGTGTGTCTCTGTGTGTGTGTCTCTGTGTGTCTCTGCGTGTCTCTGTGTGTGTCTCTCTGTGGGTCTCTGTGTGTGTCTCTCTGTGGGTCTCTGTGTGTGTCTGTGTGTGTCTCTGTGTGTGTCTCTGTGGGTCTCTGTGTGTGTCTCTCTGTGGGTCTCTGTGTGTGTGTCTCTGTGGGTCTCTGAGTCTCTGTGGGTCTCTGTGTGTGTCTCTGTGTGTGTTTCTGTGTGTGTCTCTGTGTGTGTGTCTCTGTGAGTCTCTGTGTGTCTCTGTGTGTCTCTGTGAGTCTCTGTGGGTCTGTGTGTGTGTCTCTCTGTGGGTCTCTGTGTGTCTCTTGTGTGTCTCTGTGGGTCTCTGTGTCTCTCTGTGGGTCTCTGTGTGTCTCTGTGTGTCTCTGTGTGTCTATGTGGGTCTCTGTGTGTGTCTCTCTGTGGGTCTCTGTGTGTGTGTCTGTGTGGGTCTCTGTGAGTCTCTGTGGGTCTCTGTGTGTGTGTCTGTGTGGGTCTCTGTGAGTCTCTGTGGGTCTCTGTGTGTGTCTCTGTGTGTGTGTCTCTGTGTGTCTCTGTGTGTCTCTGTGTGTGTCTCTGTGTGTGTCTCTCTATGTGTGTCTCTGTGTGTGTCTCTGTGTGTCTCTGTGTGTGTCTCTGTGGGTCTCTGTGTGTCTCTCTGTGGTTCTCTGTGTGTGTGTCTCTGTGGGTCTCTGTGAGTCTCTGTGGGTCTCTGTGTGTGTGTGTCTCTGTGTGTCTCTGTGTGTCTCTCTGTGTGTCTCTGTGTGTGTCTCTCTATGTGTATCTCTATGTGTGTCTCTGTGTGTCTCTGTGGGTCTCTGTGGGTCTCTGTCTCTCTGTGTGTCTCTGTGGGTCTCTGTGAGTCTCTGTGGGTCTCTGTGTGTGTCTCTGTGTGTGTCTCTGTGTGTCTGTGTGTGTCTCTGTGTGTGTCTCTGTGGGTCTCTGTGTGTCTCTGTGGGTGTCTCTCTGTGTGTCTTTGTGGGTGTCTCTCTGTGTGTCTCTGTGTGTCTCTGTGTGTGTCTCTGTGTGTCTGTGTGTGTCTGTGTGTGTCTCTGTGTGTCTCACTGTGGGTCTCTGTGTGTCTCTGTGGGTCTCTGTGTGTCTCTGTGGGTTTCTGTGTGTGTCTCTGTGAGTCTCTGTGTGTGTCTCTGTGGGTATCTGTGAGTCTCTGTGTGTCTCTGTGTCTCTCTGTGGGTCTCTGTGTGTCTCTGTGTGTCTCTGTGGGTCTCTGTGTGTTTTCTGTGGGTCTCTGTGTGTCTCTGTGTGTCTCTGTTGTGTCTCTGTGTGTCTCTGTGTTTCTGTGGGTCTCTGTGTGTGTCTCTGTGTGTGTCTCTGTGTGTGTCTCTGTGTGTCTCTGTGTGTGTCTCTGTGTGTGTCTCTCTGTGTGTCTCTGTGAGTCTCTGTGGGTCTCTGTGGGTCTCTGTGTCTCTCTGTGGGTCTCTGTGTGTCTCTGTGTGTCTCTGTGTGTCTCTGTCTCTGTGTTTCTGTGGGTCTCTGTGTGTCTCTGTGTGTCTCTGTCCTCTGTGTTTCTGTGGGTCTCTGTGTGTGTCTCTGTGTGTGTCTCTGTGTGTCTCTGTGTGTGTCTCTCTGTGTGTCTCTCTGTGTGTCTCTGTGAGTCTCTGTGGGTCTCTGTGGGTCTCTGTGTGACTCTGTGTGTGTGTCTCTGTGTGTCTCTGCGTGTCTCTGTGTGTGTCTCTCTGTGGGTCTCTGTGGGTCTCTGTGTGTCTCTGTGTGTGTGTCTCTGTGTGTCTCTGCGTGTCTCTGTGTGTGTCTCTCTGTGGGTCTCTGTGTGTGTCTCTCTGTGGGTCTCTGTGTGTGTCTGTGTGTGTCTCTGTGTGTGTCTCTGTGGGTCTCTGTGTGTGTCTCTCTGTGGGTCTCTGTGTGTGTGTCTCTGTGGGTCTCTGTGAGTCTCTGTGGGTCTCTGTGTGTGTCTCTGTGTGTGTCTCTGTGTGTGTCTCTGTGTGTGTGTCTCTGTGAGTCTCTGCTGCTCAACACATGACAATCATCATCAGCCAAGGACAAACCACTGCTGGATGAAAGGCCTCCAAGATGCCGACACATCATGATCCTGCGAGACAACAATCCACCTGCCAGAATCGGTATTTATCCTGGAGGAATGCGAAGAGCTATGAAGCTGCTTTTTTACAGATGCCACCTGTCCACGAGCTGATTTTGTATCGCTCCATCTCCACAGTGAAAGGTGAAACGCGATCTCATGGTTTCTTCTCACTGTTTAATCTAGATACAACAACATCATCATCATCATCGACGGCTGTTGGCTATCCTTCACTGCAACGCGCGCTTTCAGATGCGCTTCTGCGGCCGTCTGGAACGCTCTTCCCTTCCGATATTAGGCAGCCTCTGGAGCGATGCCACTTTAAAATCATCGTCTAGATTGGCGAACTCATTTCTTCTTTAGGACCGCTTTCTGGCACCTCCGATTAGCACGGTTGGCTACGTACGGTGCGAAAGAAGTTCAACGTACACACGTACATACAATCATCAGATCGTACGAAGGAAGTATGAACATCCACATTCAACTGGAGGGAATCTTTGACAGCGTGACAGATGTTCGCTCAAGTTATTCACCACGTATACGAAACATTAGCGAATTGCATCGCAGAGAACGTATTGTTGGTACACGCATGCATAACGATGGCGTTGTAAGAATCAACTCGGAGTTGTTGTCTCCGCTCTGCACGAGGCAAGAGGCGACGTCTCTGTCGCGCGAGACAGGCTGCACGGATCGTGCCGCGCGGAGCGATTCAATGTCAACTCCGGCGTGGGTTTCGTGCCCGTTGAATGCAGAACTTCTTTCGCACCGTACGTAGCCAACGGCGCTCATCGGATGCGCCGGGGGGTGGGGGGGGGGTAAGGACGACAAACGAAATACAAAAAAAGCAGTTCTAATGAAATGAGTTCGTCAATCTAGATGATGATGATGATGATTTAAAAGTGCATAGCGCCCAGTGGCCGCAGAAGCGCATCTGGAGGCGCGGCATATTCACCACGGATGGAATATTATCACGACATTCATTACCTCTCTTCACTCGTCGTCATCGTCAGCCGTGCTCGATCCACTGCTGGATGAATTCTACCCGCCGCCGCAGCCGCCCCTCTGAATTTATAGCTCCATCTCCTCCATGGACGTCGCTCATGGACGAGTTCCATCCCCCCCCCCTCTCCCCCCCGAGTTCGTCCTACTTCGTCACGATTCCTTGCCACGTTTGGCCATAACAACCCCTTGCAGGCCGCCAGCGTACGGCGCGAAAGAAGTTCGAGGCGCGTGCGTGCAAGCGACCGGCCCTGTCTGACCCAAGACACCACCACCACCACCACCACCCCCCCCCCCCCTGCACTCTTCCCTCGCAGCTTGGACGATGCCTTCGATCCCGCGCGGGTCGTTCCTCTAATCCGCGTGCTCCCAACTCTCTGTCGTCTGTCGGTGTGAATCTCCCCACGGCTTCTTTGAGCACTTTGGTTTTGTTTTATTTTAGTTTTGAATAATTTTGTTGTTCCGTTCGCTTCGCTCGCGGCCGTCTTTCTAAGCCACGCCACGGCGGGTTTCGAGGTGCGCGGCGTTCACTCAACGCATGAATGTGCGCCACCAGCATCGCATTCACCACTGTCCGCTCGACTGCGTAGTTGATATCAAGTTATCCAGTTCAAAGTTGTTGATATTGGCTCGAATAATAATACAAGAGGCACGTGTGTATACTATAGTGAATACAAGGATGCAATAATATGAGAGGCGACGTTTCGAGCAACGGCCCTTCTTCATAGCACACATTTTTAATCATATACATACGCGTAAATAATAAAGACGAAGACTGAAGCATTGTATCATTGCAGTCCGCATTGTGACTGCTTTCTACTGCATTTAGCGTCACACTCCACAGGGGCGAGGGTGGTGATCTCGTTACTTGCGTCACTGTGAATGTAGCGAGTGTGTGTGTGTACACACGCTGATCGCCTACTGAAGACGTGATGTTCTGTAGAACTTTGTGTGCCAGTCAAAGCCATCGCCTGTCGTCGTGGGCCTCGTTTTGGGAAATATAGTTTTTTTCGTTTTTGTAAAAGTCAGTTACAAGCAAATAGTTGAGCTCGATTTCATGGTCTGCTTCGACTTTCACCATCGACACTACGATTCATAATTCTTTTTTTTTAGGATTCGATCGTTCGGGTATAATGCCAGCTGTTTAAATATATATACATAACCCTCCATTCCCCGATTGTCCTTAAATATATTTATTAAACAAAGTCAGTACAGTATAAACTTGCACATCTTATTCTAAATCAAGCTCAAGATCACCAATGTTTGATATTTCAGGCTCTATGTCGCTTTATAATCCTGTAAACTTGCAGCAGTTTAGAGGACTTTGGGAGGCGAATATTAGCAAATTAACACTTAGCACGGAGTTATGCTTGGAGATGCACATCCTTATTCAAACGGAAGTGTACAATTATGCAGTGAGATGTACACACGTATTATGTTGCTAGATATGCGGATTGTTAATGTAAAAATTGACAATTGAATGCAAAGTCCATGATAGGCCAATTCGAGAACAAAGGATTTGGATACTAGAGCAAAGTTATAAGGGGCTTTGAATCAGACCTGATTTCTCAAATTGATGTAGCCCTCAGAGGCATAGGACACATCCATGCGGATGTAGCAAGAACTGAAATAGCTACTATTCATAAGAATGCTAAGAAACCCACTAGTAACATCAGCAAAAATGAACGCTCTGAACTCGCGGACCTAAAAAAGAGAGATGATATAGTCATCCTCTCGGCAGACAAGGGCAATGCCACGGTCATCATGGATAAAGATTCATACAACTGTAATGGGTTCAATTTAGGCGCACACACTTCTTGGGAGGCAACACTCATTTATTATTAACACAACGTTTACCCAACAGTTACTCTTACTCTGCACATAGGGTGGTGACCACCGACCTACACTAGCTAACACACAATTGTATTTTAGTCTCTCTCCAGCGTGACCCAGCCAGGTGGCTGCTGGCAGTCCGCTCACTGTAGGTCTTCTCTTCTGGCATCTTCACGAGGTGTCTTCATTCTTCTCAGGAACAGCCCTGCTCTGCCTTCACACCCCGCTTATATCTCTACACATAGGGTGGTGACCACCGACCCACACTAGCTAACACACAATTGTATTTTAGTCTCTCTCCAGCGTGACCCAGCCAGGTGGCTGCTGGCAGTCCGCTCACTGTAGGTCTTCTCTTCTGGCATCTTCACGAGGTGTCTTCATTCTTCTCAGGAACAGCCCTGCTCTGCCTTCACACCCCGCTTATATCTCTCTCTGGCGTGGCCGGCTCCGCCCAGGCCACGCCTCACTTCCCAGGCCACGCCTCACTTCCCCCACCTCTGGGAAGGTCCGGATCCCTCCAGCACGTGACCCCCCAGGCACCCCTTGGGGCCCCCAGCCCTCGTACGGGCCAACACAGTAGTGACCGTTCTGTCACTACACAACAACAAAATCCTGGACCTTCTTAATGATGGGAGCTACTCCAAAATTAAAAACGATCCTATTAAAAGCCTAACGACGAAAACCAACAGTATCATCACGAGTTCGACTTCCCTAATCGAACCAAGCGAACGTCCCTCTCTAAAACCATCGGCGGCAAGACCTCCCAGACTCTACGGTCTTCCCAAAATCCATAAGGAAGGCACCCCGCTACGACCCATTGTGTCGACGATAAACTCTCCTACGTACAAACTAGCCCGGTTTCTATCAGATACTCTGCTCCCCTTCACAGGCAAGACTTCTTCGGCAGTTCTCAACTCAACCCAATTAGTCTCTATGGTCAAGGACACGGTACTATCTCCTGATGACATCCTCGTCAGCTTTGATGTAGTATCTTTGTTTACCAAAGTCCCAGTACCGGACACCCTAACAATAATTGAGGACTTAGTCCAACATGGATTGAATTCTGATGCACCTGCGCTGGTTAGGCATTGCCTCACCAACACCTATTTTACCTGGAATGGCACCTTCTACAAACAGAATGAGGGTACCCCTATGGGCTCCCCTTTGTCACCAGTGATAGCCAACATGTTCATGGAAAAGTTTGAATCAGACGCCATCCAGACATCCACCCTGCGTCCTTCCCTGTGGAAGATGTATGTGGATGACACTTTCGTCATCTGGCCACATGGCCTCCCAGCATTGAACCACTTCTTGGACCACATCAATTCTAGACACCCATCCATCAGATTCACCATGGAAGTGGAGAAAGACGGTAAACTACCATTCTTGGATATTCTGTTTGAGAGGAGGCCTGACGGATCCTTGGGACATTCTGTCTACAGGAAAGCCACCCACACAGAGTCCTACTTGAAACCGGATTCCCACCACCACCCATCTCAAAAGAATTATCTCATCAAAACGCTATACCACAAAGCCCATGGCATTTCTGACAAACACCACCTGACCGGTGAATTAAGACATGTACATCGGGCCCTCAGGATGAACGGATACTCTGACCGTACTATCCGCCAAGCTGTCTCTCCCACCACACAGAAACAGCCACATGAAACTCCGACCAAAACCATCACGTTACCATACATAGCAGGCGTGACCAAAAAGATCTCCAAAATTCTAAACAAACATAAGATCCAAGTCCGATTCAGTACAGTGCATAAAATCCGTGATCTGATTCCATCTGTGAAGGATGTCGTTCCTGACTTACAGTATCCTGGAGTCTACAAATTGAGTT
>NW_026891280.1:0-51028 GCF_015708825.2 Lethenteron reissneri | reverse complement strand
TCACGACCTCCTGTAGACCAGGCGAGGTGGTCAACATCTCATAGCCACCGTGATGATGATGAGAGAGAGATCGAACCCACGACCTCCTGTAGACCAGGCGAGGTAGTCAACATCTCATAGCCACCGTGATGATGATGGGAGATCGAACCCACGACCTCCTGTAGACCAGGCGAGGTGGTCAACATCTCATAGCCACCGTGATGATGAGAGAGAGATCGAACCCACGCTCCTGTAGACCAGGCGAGGTGGTCAACATCTCATAGCCCACGGAGCCAGCGGAACGGATAATTGTAATCGATGATAATCGATCATCAGAGAGAGGGGACACGCAAAACGATTATAATCGATGGGAATCGATTAGCAGAGAGAGACGCGCAAACCAACGATTAGAATCGATGAGAATCGAACAAACGATTCCCGGTGACGTCATCACCCGGAGACCATCGCCAAGTTCAAGATGGCGGCACCCAGGTTGGAGGTTGTTGTTGTGGTGGTTGTAGTGGTGGTGGTGGTTGTAGTGGTGGAGGTGGTGGTTGTGGTTGTAGTGGTGGTTGTTGTGGTGGTTGTTGTGGTGGTTGTAGTGGTTGTGGTGGTGGTTGTTGTGGTTGTGGTGGTTGTTGTGGTGGTTGTTGTGGTGGTTGTGGTGGTGGTGGTTGCTGTGGTGGTGGTTGTAGTGGTGGTTGTTGTTGTGGTGGTGGTTGTAGTGGTTGTGGTGGTGGTTGTTGTGGTGGTTGTTGTGGTGGTTGTTGTTTGTGTGGTGGTGGTTGTTGTGGTGTGGTTGTTTGTGTGGTGGTGGTTGTGTTGTGGTTGTTGTGGTGGTGGTGTTGTTGTTTGTGTGGTGGTGGTTGTTGTTGTGTGGTGGTTGTTGTTGTGGTGATGGTTGTTTGGTGGTGGTTGTGTGTGGTGGTTGTTGTTTGTGTGGTGGTGGTTGTTGTGGTGATGGTTGTTTGTGTGGTGGTGGTTGTGTTGTGGTTGTTGTTTGTGTGGTGGTTGTTGTTGTGGTTGTTGTTTGTGTGGTGGTGGTTGTGGTGGTTGTTGTGGTGATGGTTGTTGTTGTTTGTGTGGTGGTGGTTGTTGTTTGTGTGGTGGTTGTTGTGGTGGTTGTTGGGTTTAACGAGGCTGCATTGTGTGAGGAGCTCACAAATCCTTGAAAGATCTGGGCAAAGTCCCATCAGTGAGCTCCTCCGGCAGGCAAGGCTGCGTTGGCTGGGTCATGTAGCCCGCATGCCCAGCCACCGCATGCCTAAACAGCTTTTGTTCGGCCGGATCGAGGGGGCTAAACGGGTGCGGCACGGGCTAGAGAAGAGATGGAGTGATGTGGTACAGGAGGACGTGGAGCTGAGTGGACTTGCCGATGACTGGTACCAGCGGTGTCAAGATCGGCCTCTGTGGTGGAGGCTCGTGAAGGACGCTACTGGGCAGTTGGAGGCAGTCGCCCTCCAACAACAACGGAGGGCGGAGGAGCGACGCTCACAACAACGAGCGGAGCGCCGGGTGCCTAAAGCACGGCAAGTTGGTACAGTAGGGGGCACAGGTGGTGCATCAGCCAGTCATCTCGGTCATCTCAGTCGACCCGTGGCACCTGCTGGGTCTGCCCCGTGACCTGCCAGCGGGCGTTCGACACTTCACGTGGCCTCAAGGTGCACGTGGCCTGGCACAAGCGTCGTGATGACGTCACCGCCACTTAGTGGCGAATTGCGGTTGCTGTTGTTGTAATGTGTGTGTGTCTGTGTGTAATGTCTACACACACACACGCTCACCTCTCCCCACTCCCCCCCTCCCAGGCCAAAGGACTTTGTCACCACCATGGCCACTGCGGCCCTCCTGTCTGACGCTCCGCGCCCTGCCCCTGCTGCTGCTGCCCTGCTGCCCCTGCTGCTGCCCTGCTGCCCCTGTCCCTGCTGCCCCTGCTGCTGGTGATGTTGCCGGTGGTGGCGTCGATTGCGAGCAACCTGAGGAGTTGGCGGTGGTGTGGGCGGCTGGGAAGCTGCGCTCAATATTCACGCTGCTCGTTGAGTGTGAGGAGGACGACCATGTGAGACCACGGGTGGGGCGCATGGGGGGACAAGGATATGTGTCTGTGTGTGTAGGTCGACTCAGCCTCAAATGTGTAAACATCGCTGCTAGGGAGACAAAGGGCGAGGTGTTGGCCACCGACCCCCTCGTGTGCCGTGCCGGCCTTTACAGGTGCTACTCACTAACAGCACTTGCCCCTACAGTCTGTGAAGGCTACACGGGGGATCTTTGTGCACGGCACGGGCTAGAGAAGAGATGGAGTGATGTGGTACCGGAGAACGTGGAGCTGAGTGGACTTGCCAACGACTGGTACCAGCGTTGTCAAGATCGGCCTCAGTGGTGGAGGCTCGTGAAGGACGCTACTGGGCAGTTGGAGGCAGTCGCCCTCCAACAACAACGGAGGGCGGAGGAGCGACGCTCACAACAACGAGCGGAGCGCCGGGTGCCTAAAGCACAGCAAGTTGGCACAGTAGGGGGCACAGGTGGTGCATCAACCAGTCGTCTCGGTCATCTCAGTCAGTTGACCCGTGGCACCTGGGTTTGCCCCTTGACCTCCTGCCAGTGGGCGTTTTTGACACTTCACGTGGCCTCAAGGTGCACATGGTCTGGCGAATGGCAGTTGTTGTTGTTTGTGTATCTCCTCACCTCCCCATGCCCCCACAGGTGCTTGCGTGTGCATGCGAGGTGTTGCAAATCCTCAGCTCCAGCCATGCTGGCGCATTGGCATTTAACAACAATGGAAGCCTCGCGGCCTTAGCCAGCCTGCTGGGACGCACTCACAACCCTCACACCCTGGAGAAGATCACCGGTAGAAACCCACCCACACCACCCACACTCACCACCCACACTCACCATCCACACTCACCACCCACACTCACCACCCACGCTCACCATCCACACTCACCACCCACACTCACCACCCACTCTCACCACCCACACTCACCATCCACACTCACCACCCACACTCACCATCCACACTCACCACCCACTCTGACCACCCACACTCACCACCCACGCTCACCACCCACCCTCGCCACCCCTACCCCAGGCACGCTGTGGAACCTGTCGTGCCACGAGTCTCTGAGGGCTGCGCTGGTGGAGCTTTGCCTCCCGGCACTGGTGGAGCACGTGCTGGTGCCAGAGAGCGGCTGGAGGAGCAATTTTGGAGACTCACCCGCCTCACCCTCCCCACCCGGCTCGTCCGCCTCGCCTTCCGCGGCGTTCTGCAACGCCTTGACGTGCCTGCGGTAAGGGGTACCAAGAGGCGGACGTGACGGTGATTTTGCGGTTGACGCGACTGGGAACGTCGCAGTTGACGCGACGTCACGCGGTTGACGCGACGGGGACGTCGGGGGTTCAGACTAGAGGCTTCTTCAACCCGACGTGGATCTTCATCACCAGCAACACGAAGAACCCCGAGCCCCTCACTCTTTGGTCTGCATCAGCAGCAGGCCACGCTTTCCCACCTGATGACGGACACTTGCGTTGCGCCCGAAACGTCGTGATTTAATTGTTTTCATTTATTTTTTTTCGTGACTTTACCGAAAAAACCAAAGAGTATGAATCATCGCAGTCATGAAAACTTCAAATCTAGAACCCCTCGCCCCGCCCACCTTCTAGATCTCTCGAGATCTTTCCCGAAGGCTCCCCGAGAGCTGTTTTGTACCACGTGACTGCCCAGCAGCCCCGTCCCAATATCATCCGGTCACGTGTCGGCAGGTCAACCAGCGTATCGTGCCCCAACGTAACCCTGGCTGGCTGACGCTCCCTCTCGCTCCCTCGCCAGGATCCCGCACCGCATGCTCTACGTGGTGCCTCCGCGCTGACCAGCGCTCACCCAAGCCCCGCTAGGGCTGGTACTACGCCCTGCTAGCGGGCTACACGTAATGCCAACACATCATCCGCCGTGGCTTCGTAAGCCCGGCACCACGCAGTGACAATCACAGTCACTACACAGGCAAGAACATCTGCTGGACTACATTGTGACGGAACAGTGGATGCGGGCCCATGTCCTTGACACCAGGACCTACCGTGGAGCTGATCTGCCCTCTGACCATCGACTTGTCATCTGTAAGATGCGCCTGCCATTCTTCCACTCCGGTGGTGGGTCTACACCCAGGACCCCATTCCAACCTAAGGTGGCCTGGTCTCAGCTGATGAAAGTTTGAAGCGAGAATTTCATCATTGCTTGCGGCTGGGGTTGGCATCGTCCCTCATTCCTCATGTCGAGGGGAAATGGGCGAGGTTTAGGACTGTGGCTCATGCAGCTGCAATGGCTGCTTTGAGTACACGGTCCAGACCTCCTCAGAGAGCCTGGCTGACAGACGAGGTGTTCAGGCTGGCTGAGAAAAAGCGACAGGCCCACTCTCATCGTCTACAGCATCCCACGTCCGAGAATGAGGAGGCTTACCGCAGCCTTCGTTTAGAGGTTTGGAGAGCCTTAAGGCGCTGCAAGGATGGTTGGTGATTGCAGGTTCCTGAAGAGATGAAGTCTGCCTCAATGGCCTGCGATCACAAATCGTTTAATTCCATAAAAAAGTAACCTGCAGCACCACACCTATTACCATCATTAGGGGAAAGAACGGTGATCCAATCTCCGACCCCCAGGAACAGGTTTGCAGATTTGCTGAGCATTTCTGTGAGGTCCTGGGAGAGGGGAAATCTCCCACCCTGGAAAACATTGTGGGACAAAGAGAGGATAACCCTGCTAAGGCTACGGTGCCTCATTATTTGAAGAGGAAGTCACCCCCTGTAAGTGGCTGGCTGAGGTGCTTACCTAAGGAAGTACTGAAAGCGATCCAGAACCTGAGACGAGGAAAGGCACCGGGCAGAGATGATCTCTCAAGAGAAATGCTGAGGGAGGGTGGCGTTTGTGCACAGACTGCCCTATATGACATCATAACAACAGTCTGGACCACTGGACGGGTTCCGCAGGATTGGGAGGATGCCCTGGTGGTCCCCCTCTTTAAGAAGGGCGACCCTGCACAGACTAACAACTACAGGGGCATCTCACAACATCGCCTTGCTAGGCACGCTGATGAGAGGCTTGCGGAGCCCCAATGTGGTTTCAGGAAAGGGCAGTCCTGCACAGATGCCATATTTTCTGTCCGTCTGCTACAGCAGAGGTGTAGGGAATTCTAACAAGACCTACATCTCTGCTTTATTAAACTGGTCAAGGCCTATGATACCATCAGTAGGCCTGGGCTCTGGGTTGTTTTTCGTGCTTTCGGAGTCCCTGACCCTCTGCTCACGATCATTAAGGACCTTCATGATGGTGAGCGGGCCTGGGTAAAACTACATGGCCGGGAGTCAGAGCCATTCCCTGTACACCTTGGGGTGCGACATGGATGTCCTCTGGCTCCCACATTATTTAACATCTACTTTGACCACGTGGTTAGTGAAGCCTTCAACAGCTGTACCGGGGGAATTTCCATCTGGTACAGATTAATGGGAGGCTGATCGATGCCCCGGTGCGGTCAAGGGATGGCTCCCTATTGGTCAACCACGTTATGTATGCCGATGATTTGGTAATAGCTGCTCATTCAGAGGAGGAGTTGGAGACGCTGCTGCTGAGACTGGAGCGTGCCACTAAGAGGTGGGGCCTTACCATCAGCCCCACCAAAACTAAGCACCTGCCTGGGTATTTTGTACCATCGGACACTCCACCCCCACAACTCCCAATCGGTGATGGGGCATTTGTGGAGAGAGTGGAGAGTTACTCATACCTGGGCAGTGTGCTTATGACCATCTCCAGTTTAACAGCAGAGGTCTCACTCCGAATCAGTCGAGCGGCAATATCTTTTCATCGGTTGCGTAACGCTGTGTGGAAGCTACCTGGTCTGTCGCTCCGCACGAAGCTTCAGGTCTTCTCGGCCACAGTCATTCCCTCCCTTCTCTACGCTTGCGAAACGTGGACCCCCTAATGGAGCATCTTCGCCGGTTAGAAACATTTAGGCTGGCCTGCCTATGATCCATCCTGGGTTTAACCCACAGGCTGGATTGTGTGAGGAGCTCACAAATTCTTGAAAGATCTGGGTAAAGTCCGCGAGCGCTCACACCGCTCCTCATACATGACGGCGTTAACTATTATTCATCATCGAGGTGTTTGGGTTTAGATCACATTATCCACTATACACTACACTATACACTACACGATACACTACACTATACACTACTATACACTACACGATACACTACACTATACACTACACTATACACTGCACTATACACTACACTATACACTACACTATAAACTACTATACACTACACTATACACTACACGATACACTACTATACACTATACACCACACTATGCACTACACACTACACTACACTATACACTGCACTATACATTATACACGCAAATAACCCAGACAAACCCTCTATCATGGAGAGAGAGTGTGTATATTTATTGTTGTTAATGAAAACACTGAAATTCGACTCGTTTCTAGGGTGGCGGATCCCGCCGGCGAGCCGGAGCCCACGGCACCTCCTCCACGGCACCTCTCCACGGCACCTCCTCCCACGGCACCTCCTCCCACAGCAGCAGCTCTCGCAGCAGCAGCTCCACAGCTCCTCCGCGCAGCGGGGGGGGGCGACGCCGAGACCCGACCAGGAGTCCCCAGAGCAGATCGCCGCTGGCGCCGCCGCCGGCAGAGGCACCGGCCGCACGTCTTGGCTCTAGCGCGAGCGAGTTTCACCCTCGCCGCCGCCGCGGCGTCACCGGCCAATCGATTTTTGCCACCTCACGTTCCATTTACTCGCCCCCCCCCCCCCCCCAATGCACCGCCGCCGTTTCCACCGTCTCTTTGCTCAACGTTCTTCCGTCGTCAAGGTTCAATGGGAGGCGACCGTCTGTGCCTTTTGTAAAGATTCTAGCGGCAGAGCGCGGGCACCCCACTCACGCGACGGTGTGGGGGCGGCACGTCGGGCTCCCAGCCTCGTAGCTCGGGGGATTCAGCTCTGCTGGGTTTGTAGCCCAGAGTGTTGGGAGCAGAGGTCGCAAACGGGGTTTGATTCCTTAGCCGTACCCGGCCGCACCAGGGTCGCAAACAGGTATCTGTGTGTGTGTGTGTGTCTGTGTGTATCTGTGTGTGTATCTGTGTGTGTGTCTGTATCTGTGTGTATCTGTGTGTGTCTGTGTGTATCTGTGTGTCTGTGTGTATCTGTGTGTGTCTTTGTGTATCTGTGTGTGTGTCTGTGTGTCTGTGTGTATGTGTGTGTCTGTGTGTATCTGTGTGTGTCTGTGTGTATCTGTATGTGTCTGTGTGTGTGTCTGTGTGTATGTGTGTGTCTGTGTGTATCTGTGTGTGTCTGTGTGTATCTGTGTGTCTGGGTATCTGTGGTGTGTGTCTGTGTGTATCTGCTTACATTATCAGAGTTCTGTTTTTGTTGCATTATGGCTGCAGGTATTGTGGTCTATGCAAACATTGACTCCTTGGTAAAAAAAGGTGTCAGTTTTGTTGCAAGATAAAGGTTAAAAACAATTATCATATTTTCTACTGTAAAGGAGGTTCCAATGGTTTAAATGGTTACTCACCAGGACTCACGGCCTACCCGTACCCGGCCGCACCAGGGTCGCAAACGGGTACCCGTACCGGCCGGGTACGGGTAGCCGGGTATCGGGTAGGGTACGGGTATCGGGTAGGGTACGGGTATCGGGTAGGGGTCAGGTATCGGGTAGGGTACGGGTATCGGGTAGGGTACGGGTATCGGGGTAGGGTACTGGTATCGGGTAGGGTATGGGTATCGGGTAGGGTACGGGTATCGGGTAGGGTACGGGTATCGGGTAGGGTAGGTATCGGGTAGGGTACGGGTATCGGGTAGGGTACGGGCTATCGGGTAGGGTACGGGTATCGGGTAGGGTACGGGTATCGGGTACCTGGTTGCGACCTCTGATTGAGAGTTCAATCTCCTTAGAACGCGTTTTTTGTGGCATCGCGGCTTCCGCATTGGGCCAACGTATAAATGCACGAGTCGGGGTGGATGTTTCATAAAGCAACCAAATCTTTTTGTTACTTTAGCTAACTTCTTAATTTGCGTGAGTTTCTGTTTCTGTTTTAAATTTTTTCGTTATATTTCTCACTCCATCGGTTGGATACGAGGGCTTGAGTTTAGCGGGCGCACGTCCTTATTATACCGTAGCAGCCGGCTCGATTTATATTGACAAAACAAACGGCATTTAAGATGTTGGCTATGCGGTTTGTGAACAGCTGTGGCCAATTGAACAGCAGGTGACGTGGTGTTGTGTATATTGTTTTTTTGAAAAATATAAAAATTGGGATTAGAGGAGTCACGCGGTATTCTCATCCTCTTATCGGCGAGGTTATCTGTCATTTTGCTCCTTTAGCTGGAAGGTAAAGATTCGCAGATGGCCCCACAGATATAAGATCAGCAGCTCTATTGGTGTTCCCCCGTGTCACAGCGTATCACAGGAGTTCTGCATGAATTTTGCGCAGTGTTTGAAAGCTATCATTCAACCATTATGCACCAGATATACACAAAAACTGCGTTTAAACGATCTCCCTTGTACAGATAAAAAAACATACGCCCACAAACATCCCATTACCACACAATCAACGCAAATGCAGTGGGTTTCTCATCAGGCGCACGCCAAGACTGGGAGGCAGCAAGTTTTATTCTCTCACACACCAACACTATTCAACGTTCCAAGGTGATTCTAGATTTGAAGCTTTCGTGACCGCAAAGATTCTTAGGTTTTCTCGGCAAAGTCACCGTGTAGGTAAAACATTAAATTAATAAAAGTAAAATAAAATAAAAATCACGACGTTTCGGAGGCAACACAAGCTTCCGTCTTCAGGTGGAACCGTCACAGCCACGACAGCTGTATCAAGTAAATGAGAGATCGCAAGAGCTACCACTCCGTATATATAATGGTTGGAGAGGGGGGAAGGGCCAAGTACGGCACACTTTTATTAATTTGGTAAGGTGAGGCTTTAAGACTAGAATAGAATGCAGTCTATTGCAATCTCTCATTTACTTGATGCAGCTGTCGTGGCTGTGACGGTTCCACTGAAGACGGAAGCTTGTGTTGCCTCCGAAACGTCGTGATTTTTATTTTACTTTTATTGATTTCAACGTTCCCAGGTGAACCAAGCACATTGCGAGCGACTGCGCTCATCGCGGGCTAAGCACGTAAGGTTGGTGGCCGCCGTCCCTACCCACTTCGCCGTTTGAGCGGAACCCCTTCGCTACCGTTGGACGGGAACAGGCGACGCGTACGGAGGCTGAAAAGCGAAGATGGAAGGTGGACGACTTCTTTCCCGCGGTTGAAGAACCACGCGGGGGACTCCGCACCCCCCCCCCCCTCCCCGTCAGTCACACTCTGGGTCCACATCACGATCTTAAATTTGGAGCTTTCGTGACTGCAGGAATTACTCTTTGGTCTTTCGGTGAAGTCACGTATAAAGATAAAATAATAAATTAAATACTAGCATAATACGACGTTTCGATTGCAACACAAGCAATCGTCATCGGGTATAAATGAAATAGCGACATAAAATCTAACCAGAAAACTATAGACAAACATATAAGCAGACAGACATCACCAAGGTACACAGAGAGAGAGCAACACAGGCACAGAGAGGGGGGATCGTCTCTGTGGCGAGGCCTTAAATAGACAGAGGGGGGCGGAGGCAGAGAGAGGGAGGGGTTAGAGAAAACATTAACATGTCAATGAGTACGAAGAGACGCGTAGTAAAGTACGCAGGCTTGAACATTAGGAGAGAGGGGAGGAAGAACACACTAAATTAAATAACCTAGCAAAATATCGAAATGTTATGTAATACAACACAGAGAGTCGGTCAACACACAACGCATAGCCTGGTCGATTACGTATTCAAAGATTGCTGAGTCAGCACGTGGCCATCCCCTTCTGGGCCACGTGCTCCGTCACATCTGGAATGGCCCTCTAGTGAGCCCTTGTGTCTAGTACACCCCACTGTCGCCATAGAACAGCCCATTTATACTACAGGTGCAGTGCCATGAGAGGGGCCACTGTGCCAGCCCAAGAGGGGAGGGGCTGCTGGGGGCTCTGGGATCCCGGGCGGGTCCAGCGCTTAAGCTCTGGGCGCCAGGCGCTGGGTTCCCAGGGGGTCCAGACGCTTAAGCCTCTGGGCGCCAGGCGCTGGGTTCCCAGGGGGTCCAGACACTTAAGCCTCTGGGCGCCAGGCGCTGGGTTCCCAGGGGGTCCAGACGCTTAAGCCTCTGGGCGCCAGGCGCTGGGTTCCCAGAGGGTCCAAACGCTTAAGCCTCTGGGCGCCAGGCGTTGGGTTCCCAGGGGGTCCAGACACTTAAGCCTCTGGACGCCAGGCGTTGGGTTCCCAGGGGGTCCAGACACTTAAGCCTCTGGGCGCCAGGCGCTGGGTTCCCAGGGGGCCCAGACGCTTAAGCCTCTGGGCGCCGCCAACGGGGGGGGGGGCTGTGTGTGCTCTGTGGGATGTCTGGTGGCGCACACGGCCCCACCGCTCGTTGGACCAGGCATAAAAGGAGAGCTCCCTGGACGATCGGGGCCCAGTTGTAACTCAAGACCCAAGACCCACGACCAGCCATCTGAAGACCCTGGGATGCTGTGAGAGCCAGCGCTGGGACTCTGGAACTCCCGACTCTACGACCTTGTGAGGGCGAGTTCCGGAGCGTAGCCAGAGTAGAATATCTAGGCTGTGTAGCTAGGCTGTGTACCTAGGCTGTAACAGAGTATCAGGACTGTTGGAGAGTTGGACTGTTGGAGTGTTGTATTGTAATAAAGAAGTTACATCTACAAGTGTCTCCGGAACCCGTTTCACGTGTACCATTCTTAAAGTATCAGGAAATAATTTACGAGTCGCTTGATTCAACCACACTGACACTGCCTGCACACCAGCACACCTCCAACCATTAGGATGCTCCCTGCATCTGTGGAAAACTGCCAGCCTCAATTTCTTGCAGTGCACCACAGCTCAATTGTAGACCCTGCTGCTCCGGGAACATGCTTCACTCGCTCCGTTGAAAAACATTACACCAGCCGCCTGATACACGCACTTACCATTCTCTCTCCCAGTGCCAACTCCACAGCAAGGGGTACACCAGGGGTCGGGAACCTTTTTGACTGGGAGAGCCATAAAAGCCAAATATTTCTAAATATATTGCATTGAGAGCCATATAGTAATTTTTTACGTATAATAAATTAAATGTCTTACTTTTAATGCGACTTCTGGTGCTGCGTGGTTTTGCTGATGGCCTTGTGTAGTCTGGTTCGTACGTGGTGAGGCTGAGCTTCATGCAGGCGTTGAGGCCCCGTGACCCGTGAAATTTATCTTCAAAACTAATTTGTGTTTACTTTAAAATGAGACAGTATTATTAAGCAATATCACAAGTATTTTAAAATCAGTTCCAAACTGATTTTTATTTATTTTTTCAACTCAAAATTGTCTGGGAGCCATATGCCGTCACCAAAAGAGCCATATATGGCTCGCGAGCCATAGGTTCCCGACCGCTGGGGTACACGGTACAATGCTTTTCTCTAGGTGTGTGTGTGCAGCTTTGCGCCCATTACATGATTGTGTGTGGCCGGAGGAACAGCAAGCCTTCTACCCTACTATTCATAAAGCAATGCATCGTGTACCCCTGACCTCTCAATACACCTAAAGTAGGGTTGCCCAGACTTCTCAAAACGTGGTTCCATATTCATGCTTCAGTAGCGCTGCTGGTACTGTTCATCCCAGCGGGCCTGCTGTTGGAACTGCGGGTGCTGCTGCCGAAAGGCTGGCTGCTGCTGTCTGGCCCAACCTTTCTCCTCTCCATAGCCCTGCTGCTGGCCCATGCCGTGGGTCGGCTGCGAGGGCATTTGTTGCTGCTGCATCAGTGGCCGCTGTTGCTGCTGTTGCTGCTGCGGTGGCGACCGAAACACGGGTGCTTGCGGCTCCACCAAAGCCGCCGACTGCCCCTTCTGCGACACGGCAGCCGATGCCTGCTTAACGAGCTGCGATATCGCCGGAGCGCTCTGCATGAGCATGTCAAGCGCCTTGCGCACGTTGGGGTTATCCAGGCCGAGAGACGACAGGTTTACAGTGGTGGGACCGAATGTCGTGCTGGTGGTGACGCGCTCCTGCTGTTGCGGAGGCACCAGTTGCTGCTGCTGCTGCGACGGCATTCGCACGCCTTGGTCCGAGAAATCCCTGCCCATGTTGCCGTAGTTGCCGTAACCACCGACCTGACCCTGAGCTCCCTGCGCAGAGGTGGTGGCGCGCGGCTGCAGCGCATCCTCCATGGGTGCGTGGCTCAACTCGGACTGCGCGCCTACCGACGGCGTTCCTGGCAGCCAGCGCGAGTTGCGTCGCAGCGGGGAGAGAGGACGCGACGCCGCCACTTGCCCCATGTTGTTCGCCTGCTGTCTGCCGCCGTGTGGCCGATGGGGGCAAGCTCCCCTGCCTTCCCATCCCCGCCGCCATTGCACCTCCACCGCCGCCGTCGTTGTTGTTACCGCTGTTAAAAGCAGCGCCGGGCGCGTCGGCCGCCGCTCTGTTAGCGTACGCGCCTACGGCTTTGCTTGCCATGTTGGGCAGTTGTGGTCAAGTCTCGGTGCTAGCCGGTGGTGTGTTCTGTTGAAGATGGTGCATTCCAATCCCTCCCTCAGCCAAGCGTGGCGGGGCGGCTGGCTGATTACGCATTCCTGGCACACAATTTGAAATCAAATATGTGACGTGTTAAAGAGGCTACATTGACTATTTTTTTCTAGAAAATGTTTTCTCTTCGTCGTAGAGGAAAGCTGCTAGATGTGAAAGGATGTAACGCCTTACCAAGTTTTAGTTTCTGTACTGCAGTAATAAAAATGGTGAAATTCTAAAATCACCCTTGCTGAAGGACATAAGAAATGACAAATTGAAAAATGGGAATTATCAAAAAAAAAACTCTAAAATATATTCACATACCCTGAGCCAAAATGAATGCAATGCAGAAATAAGTATAACCCGTAAAACAAAGTTTTTCACTATAAATCCTTTATATGCGTGGCAGCGAACTTAATATAAAGGATTTAAAAATATATTCGCCTGTGGAGGACGCGGGGATCGATCCCGCGACCTTTGGCATGGGAAGCGAGGGGCGCTAACCAACTGCGCTACTCCGCCACGGCCTGTGGATGGGGTTACGCTCTGGCTCCTACACTGTGACGTTCAGCCAAAGCCATGAATGCGTTCTAGTTGAATATATGTAAATAATTTTTTTTTGCCTAAACAGTGTAAAATTGGAGAATTTTTGTTCACGAACAATAATTGGTCTGGCACAACGAGTCTGTGTGGAAAATGTCAGCTCGATTGGATCACGGGAAGTGGGTTAAAAACGACCGAAATATTTTGCACGGTCGTAAGCAAGCAAGCACGCAAGCAAGCAAGCGAACTTAATATAAAGGATTTTAAAAAAGACACTGAAAAACACACCATATGAAGACATCTTAAATTGAGCCTCTCCACCAAATTTGCCTTTCCTATTACAAACTGAATATTAACATTAGGGCTTGAGGCAGGTAATACAACAGCTTATGTAAACACTGCAAACATATTTCTTCAAGGCAGAATTCAGAATTTAGCTGAAGGAAAAAAACCTCGTGAGATGGGACATCTCGCTTACTCGGGTGTCCATTTAAAATGTTGATTTTGCACAATCGTTTCAATGTTGCGAATGATATCACAGGGTCTTTAACTGCAACATTACAGCATTAGGCAAAGACTGACAATTATCTACAACAGCGGTCGGGAACCTATGGCTCGCGAGCCATATATGGCTCTTCTGGTGACGGCATATGGCTCCCAGACAATTTTGAGTTGAAAAAAAAAATACAAAAATCAGTTTGGAACTGAATTTAAAATACTTGTGATATTGCTTAATAATACCGTGTCATTTTAAAGTAAACAGAAATTAGTTTTGAAGATAAATTTCACGGGTCACGGGGCCTCAACGCCTGCACGAAGCTCAACCTCACCACGTACGAACCAGACTACAAGGCCATCAGCAAAACCACGCAGCACCAGAAGTCGCATTAAAAGTAAGACATATTTAATTTATTATACGTTACAAATACTATATGGCTCTCAATGAAATATATTTAGAAATATTTGGCTTTTATGGCTCTCCCAGTCAAAAAGGTTCCCGACCCCTGCAATATACTATACCAACAATTAATCACTTCCTAACATGGTTCACTATTGACGAGATAATCAACTGTAACATGAGCAACGCTGCTGTGCTTACCTCTGCCACGCACGCACCTTAATGCGCAGCTACCGCTAAATTGTGGGTTAATTTCATGGAAACGGACACCCGGATTACCAAGTGGCCACCCTCAAATGTGAAGTTCACTCCTCTCCCAAGAGAAACGGAGCTGATGCTGCTGCTGCTGCAGCAGAAGCAGCGTCCATGGAAGTGGTGCCAAATCCCTGTTGCAGCCGACCGGGCCGGTGGAGTGGGAGTGATGACGTGATCCATAGCAAAAGCCAACGAGCTGATGCTGCTGCTGCAGCAGAAGCAGCGTCCATGGAAGTGGTGGCCAAATCCCTGTTGCAGCCGACCGACCGAGCCGGTGGAGTGGGATGATGACGTGATCCATAGCGAAAGCCAACGAGCGATGCTGCTGCTGCAGCAGAAGCAGCGTCCATGGGAAGTGGTGCCAAAATCCCTGTTGCAGCCGACCGACCGGTGGAGTGGGAGTGATGACGTGATCCATAGCGAAAGCCAACGAGCTGATGCTGCTGCTGCTGCTGCTGCAGCAGAAGCAGCGTCCATGGGAAGTGGTGCCAAAATCTCTGTTGCAGCCGACCGGCCGGTGGAGGGGGGAGTGATGACGTGATCCATAGCGAAAGCCAACGAGCTGATGCTGCTGCTGCTGCTGCTGCAGCAGAAGCAGCGTCCATGGGAAGTAGTGCCAAATCCCTGTTGCAGCCGACCGACCGGCCGGTGGAGTGGGAGTGATGACGTGATCCATAGCGAAAGCCAACGAGCTGATGCTGCTGCCGCTGCTGCTGCAGCAGAAGCAGCGTCCATGGGAAGTGGTGCCAAAATCCCTGTTGCAGCCGACCGACCGGCCGGTGGAGTGGGAGTGATGACGTGATCCATAGCGAAAGCCAACGTGCCATCCACGTCTGTAAATTCGCTTTTCTCACTACGACTTTTCGCGGCGTACACCGATCCGCGTCCTGCTTAGATTACGCAATGTTTCTGTGCCCAGGCCCCTGGCCTCCGTAACAAGATAATCTCACCTTTGATGTGGTAATGACGATGACTTCAAGATTTCTTGCCCTCTTCAATCTGGTAGGCTTATGTTGTTATAGATGTAATGTCATTATACTAATAACTTACAGCCGTTTGTAATAACTACACGTTTCGGTGATTATACTAATCTACTTGTAAAGTGTTCAAGTTATACTTTGAGTGTAAGGTTAAGTTTTTGTTTGTTACTATATGAATAGAGTGGTGCTCTTATTCATATAGTAGTTATACATGAAAATTTAAAGTTATTCTAGAGGTGGAATTCAACTTACGAGGTATTGTTAGTCTTATTTTATTGGTTTAAACTCATCATAGTATGAGCGTATGTGCAGTGTTCATATTATATACTGTAGTTTCGTAGTACATATATGCTATTCTCAATAGTTTCCTCGAGTGTTCCAGTAGTGCCGGAATTCAAGTCAAGTTTCATGGCTTCAGTCACAGTTAACCCAAAATATATTTTACAATCTTCCCGGATAATGCCTTAACATTGCCTACGAGACATCACCAATGCCTACCACTTATCTGCAGCAACCCCAAGACACACAGCACCAGTGCCCCTAGAGTCCCCGCACGCTGCCACCGTACCTCTTTCGTCGAGCGCCTTTCACGCAGAAAGCGCACTTGCCTCCGAGATGCGATCCAGCTCTTCCAGGGACATGTCCTTCGCCTCGCTCAGAGCGCTGCGTAGCGACGACGACGGCGAGTTGGCATGCTGCGAGTAGGCCGCTGCCGCTGCCGCCCCGCTCACTCGGGTACCTGGACGTGTTGCCGCGCGCGGGACCGGGCCGGTGAGGTGAATCTGTGGGCGACGCTCGCGCATGTAGCGGTGGGGCCAGGGTGTCCGGAGCTGGTGGGGCACGCGCGGGGGGGGCCTGTGTCGAAAAGCCAGTTCGAAATTCCGGCACTTGCGAGAAACGGTGCGGCCGCTGCTGGCGCCGCAAGACGCTGTCGGCGCGCTCGGCCGCTTGTCTGGCGATCTCACTCCGCCGCCGCCGCCGCCGCTCGCGTAGGTCGCCCATGTAAGACTCAAACTCGCGACCCACGAGCTCCATGGCCACGGGCAAAGGCGTGTGGTGGTGTTCCTGGTGGAAACGCGATGTTTATGGCGCCACATCGAAGCTACCCGGATAAAGTCAAACACTACAAACGCCACCTTCAGTGGCATCGAAACAGAGAATTTTTTTTTTCTCTGTAAGCCCAACAACATAGGTTTATTTAATCTTTGTTTCCATTATTTGAAAGGAACACAAGGCGAAAACGATATTGCATTGCAAATAAGTATAACCCGTAAAAACAAAGTTTTCCACTCTAAATCCTTTACATGCGTGGCGGCTAGAGTCCTCTCGTCCTCTGGCTTGAGATGGCTGCCACCTATGGGTCAGATGATTGCATTGCCCATTAAGCAATTGGTAATTAAATATAATATTTTTGTCCTAAAAAGTGTAACATTCGGAAAATGATTTTCACGAACATTAATTGTCACGCACAACGAGTCTGTGTGCAAAATGTCAGCTCGATTGGATCACGGGAAGTGGGTTTAAAAAACGACCGAAAGATTTGCACGGTCGTAAGCAAGCAAGCGAACTTAATATAAAGGATTAAAAAAAATACTGTCATACATTGCACCTATGGATGTACGCAAAATTATATTTTGCCAATCGATAATTACGTATAATTTGAAATTAAAAACGAACAATGCACGTGGAACTAAAAAATTCAACTTCCCTATTGGGTGAAAAACATTTTCCATCATGGCTGGTGACACCAAACGCAAGTTAACATTTTGCTGTGAAAAAAAAATTAGGTTTGCACAACTTTTACAAGACCAGCGTTCATCATCAGGCCTACAGAAAGCCTTCACCAATTTCAACGATTCTCCCATGGCGGAGTGCGATTCCCTTCGCACTTTTTCTGACTTTATGGAGCAGCAAGCTAGCCGGCCACATCCACAAATGAAGCTTGCCTTTCGGTTGCCACGATGCATACGGGGGTCGGAGGGCTTACGTTGCTTGTTCCCCTGAAGGACGTGGACAGAGCAACAGTTGTCCGTCACGTGTTGGGGCTTCACGGCGATGGCGAAGGCGGAGCCTCCATTCCTTACATCGTTCAGGGCCTGGCCCAGGAGGTTCTGCGAGCTCAGCATGATGAGATCCACAGTGAGGCCCATATTCCGAGCTTGCTTTCCTATATTCTCTGCATAGTCCCTGCAACACCACAGAACCAATAAGTCAGGAATGGAGCAATAATAAGTATAACCCGTAAAAACAAAGTTTTTCACTATAAATCCTTTATATGCGTGGCAGCGAACTTAATATAAAGGATTTAAATATATATTCGCCTGTGGAGGACGCGGGGATCGATCCCCGCGACCTTTGGCATGGGAAGCGAGGGCGCTACCAACTGCGCTACTCCGCCACGGCCTGTGGACGGGTTTACGCTCTGGGCTCGTATACTGTGACGTTCAACCAAAGCCAAGAATGAGTTCTATTTGAATATACGTAAAATAAAAATTTTTGCCTAAAAAGTGTAAAATTTGGGAATTTTTTTTCACGAACATTAATTGTCTGGCACAACGAGTCTGTGTGGAAAATGTCAGCTCGATTGGATCACGGGAAGTGGGTTAAAAAACGACCGAAAGATTTGCACGGTCGTAAGCAAGCACGCAAGCAAGCAAGCAAGCATGCAAACTTAATATAAAGGATTTAAAAATTGTGTCACATACTTAAATGAGTACTTGGTAGCAGTCATCGTCATAGGCAGTTTCTGAGTCAGTCTCTCTTCCGAAGATCCACCACCGAATTCCCAAAAACTGATACTATTTTACAGAACGCAGATGTCGTATGGGCTGAGTCTCTTTCTGACTGGGCTATCAGTTCGCAAACGCTTGATTGCAATGCGAGCAGACTTTACAAGATGCCCTCCCAGCTAAATAAGAAAAAAGTATAAGGAATTCATGACAATATAGATTTGAGAGGCTCTAAGGGTTAACGTGTGTTTATATCAAATCACCAACAATGATATTACAGTGGGCCTGAATTCCAGACTCTCACCAAAAATGTACCTTCAATTATAGTAAGTTTTCCAATTTCAGCTGAGTTGATAATTAGAAGGAAGCATCCATTGTAAAAGTTTGATTTTGCAATTCTGCAAATATTATTTCTACTGACAAGTGGTTGACCACGTCAGATACTCAAAGTTCCGTGAAAGAACTGGACTGAGATCAAGCCGGTAAGAGAATGGTGCACGGAGATGATAATTTTTGGTAATTCAAAATTCGCAATTTTTTTCAGTGTTGAAACTCCAGTCAAATAATTTTACTTAATTATTTTCCAGCAGGAATAGCCAATCCATTGCTATTTCATCATATATAAACGTTCAAAAGTATCAACTAATGACTTTGTGTAAAAGTCAAGCTTTTTTGTTTAAACTCAAAAGCGCTTGAAGCTTTCGTGAAATAGGAACGTGATTGTAAAATTTTACACGATAAAATATTAGGAGTTATACTTCGTTACGTGTGTAATTCATTTTCAGTTACG
Organism: Lethenteron reissneri; assembly: GCF_015708825.2. Classification (NCBI taxonomy): domain Eukaryota; kingdom Metazoa; phylum Chordata; class Hyperoartia; order Petromyzontiformes; family Petromyzontidae; genus Lethenteron; species Lethenteron reissneri. The sequence goes on along the minus strand of NW_026891280.1, from coordinate 32,213 downwards.
GAATGTAAAATTCTACATTTCCGAATGACAATTCCTCCAGCCTAAAGTCTCCACCTAGTGTCAATACAGCATCACTGTAAGAATATCCTTTTCTCATTACATGGGAATTGTAGCCAAATATGACGTAATCACTTACTTAATGGCAGGGTAAATAAAATCTTGATTTAAAGCTTTTGTGACTGCAGGGATTGATATTCTTTTTAAATCCTTTATATTAAGTTCGCTTGCTTGCTTGCTTGCGTGCTTGCTTGCTTACGACCGTGCAAATCTTTCGGTCGTTGTTTAACCCACTTCCCGTGATCCAATCGAGCTGACATTTTGCACACAGACTCGTTGTGCGTGACAATTAATGTTCGTGAAATTTTTTCTCCAAAATTTTACACTGTTTAGAGAAAACAAATTAAATATTTAATTACCAATTGCTTAATACTGGCAGACAATCATCTGACCCATAGGTGGCAGCCATCTCAAGCCAGAGGACGAGAGGACTCTAGCCGATGCCACGCATATAAAGGATTTAGAGTGAAAAACTTTGTTTTTACGGGTTATACTTGTTTCCCTTCTACGTGACTTTACCGAAAGAACTAAGAGTATGTAAATAAAATCCTGCAGTCAATATGGAGCAGATGCCAGTGGCAGATCCACACGAAATGTCACCACTCACTTTTGCTGCCGTGAAGCCACAATGACAACACAGTCCACAGGTCTCTCACTGTCATACTGTTTAGAGATTTCATCATAAAACTTTAGGTAGAGCTCTTCACGCTTGATTTCATCTCCTGACCAAAATATAGTTGAAAGCATTCAGCGCAAGACAACTGCACATAGTTAGAATATTACAATTTTCCTCAAATTTCTATGCTGTCTGAAGCAAGCTGCAATAATAATAAAAAAAATCCTTCATCACATTTGACTACATATCTAATGCACCCTAAATGTTAAAAACTGTAACATACTCGATAAATGTCATCTTAATAAGTGACAAGTTAGAACTGAAGAGTTTGGAGGGCAGAATTATAGATGGCACCAGCAAATAAAACATTAAAAACTGAACCTAAGTTAGTGTATGCACGAGAAAAAAGCTAAGCACATTACATAATGCGCGGTAGTCCCTTCATCTATATATATTTTTTGAAAACTTTTTGAATAGAATTTATATCTAGATCACACACATGAAATAATAATCTGACAGACCTGATGAAGGCATGTCTCTGGCTGGTCGCTGGTCTTCATCATCGTATGATGGCCCTCTATAAAATAAAAAAAACACCATTACACCATTTCTCACAATCAAAAACATCGCTCAAAATACCAATCGTGCTCTGTAATGAATACTCCAGTTACCTGAAAGGCGGCTCGTTCTGGTCCTCTTCACCCCACAGCGAAGTGTTGGGTCCCTTTTTTCCATAGCCTCCCCTGCCGGACATGCCCCCCCGACCGGGCATGCCCCCCCGACCGGGCATGTCCCCTCTTTCGTGCATGTCCCCTCTTTCCTGCATGTCCCCTCTTTCGTGCATGTCCCCTCTTTCGTGCATGTCCCCTCTTTCGTGCATGTCCCCTCTTTCGTGCATGCCCCCTCTTTCGTGCATGCCCCCTCTTTCTCGCATGCCCCCTCTTCCGTAATTATCCCGTCTTTCGTGCATGCCTCGTCTATCAATCATACCTCCTCTGCCAGCCATGCCCTCCCTATCGAACATGCTGCCTCTACCACCCATGCCCTCCCTATCGTGCATGCCGTCTCTTCCACCCATGCCCTCCCTATCGTGCATGCCGTCTCTTCCACCCATGCCCTCCCTATCGAACATGCTGCCTCTACCACCCATGCCCTCCCTATCGTGCATGCCGCCTCTACCACCCATGCCCTTCCTATCGTGCATGCCGTCTCTTCCACCCATGCCCTCCCTATCGTGCATGCCGTCTCTTCCACCCATGCCCCCTCTGTCGTGCATGCCCCGCATGCCACCCCTATTGGGCATCCCCCCTCTGCAAGGCATTCCACCCCGGCCAGGCATGCTGCCCATCAGTGGTTTGCTGTTCATTATGTAATGGGGACCCGCCATGGAACACAGGCTGCTCATTCCGCGAGGCCATCCTGTCCTGGGATGGGAAAAGCCGTGGCACCCTCCTGTCATCCCTCTCCCGCGAGCTCCTCCGCTCACGCGACCCCTCCTTTGAACGCCTGCGGTCGTCACGGCGCTCCCGGCTGGCACGTTTTTCTCTGCCACTCCTTGCTGATGAGTCGCGGTGGCCATCGCGAGACGAGGGTGGTGACCGGGACTTATCACGGGTCGAGCGGTGCCTCGAGTCTTGGCTCGATGACCGCTCAGGCGAACGCCTGAGGAGAAAGCTTCCATGCATTATCGTGCGTGCAGACGCCACCTGAAAATAGACTTGCAAACATTGGCCTAACTTTTGCGAAACACAGGTGCTGAGTTACTGGAATTAATACATAGCTGAGCATAAAGGCAAATTATTTATTTTAATGAGAAATAAGACATGCAAGGATAACTATAGAACCATTATATATTTTTAGGAACATTCTATAAAAAATTGCCATCTTTTTAAATCCTTTATATTAAGTTCGCTTGCTTGCTTACGACCGTGCAAACCTTTCGGTCGTTTTTTAACCCACTTCCCGTGATCCAATCGAGCTGACATTTTGCACACAGACTCGTTGTGCGTGACAATTAATGTTCGTGAAAATTTTTTTTCAAAAATTTTACACTGTTTAGGGAAAACAAATTAAATATTTAATTACCAATTGCTTAATGGTGCCATGCAATCATCTGACCCATAGGTGGCAGCCATCTCAAGCCAGAGGACGAGAGGACTCTAGCCGCCACGCATATAAAGGATTTAGAGTGAAAAACTTTGTTTTTACGGGTTTATTTTTTTAACGTTGCATGTTTTTGACATTGACTTAACTCAGGTGCTCAAAAATGCATTTAACAATCAAACAATGGTCACTAGATATATCATTCAGCTTGCTATAAAAAAAACAGCAAAAAAACAAACACTGACCTCTTTGAATCATCATTTCTGTAGAAATAACAATTATAACAATGTTAAATAATATAAAAACAATTAAACATGAATCTTACCATCAGCCAAGGGAGGTGTATTCACAACACTCAATAGTAAAAAAAATTAACCCGTAAAAACAAAGTTTTTCACTATAAATCCTTTATATGCGTGGCGGCTAGAGTCCTCTCGTCCTCTGGCTTGAAATGGCTGCCACCTATGGGTCAGATGATTGTCTGCCAGCATTAAGCAATTGGTAATTAAATATTACATTTTTTTCCCCTAAACAGTGTAAAGTTAGGGAAAATGTTTTCACGAAAATTAATTGTCACACACAACGAGTCTGTGTGGAAAATGTCAGCTCGATTGGATCATGGGAAGTGGGTTAAAAAACGACCGAAAGATTTGCACGGTCCTAAGCAAGCAAGCGAACTTAATATAAAGGATTTAAATACCAAAGTGTGCATCTCACTCTTAAAATGGTGTGAAATTGAGAATTTCCATTAAAACCTAATGGATATACACAAATGTCATCAAAACAAGTGGTGTATGAAGTGATAGATATATACTGAACTATTAAACACACTTGATGCAAAAACTATTTAATGAGTGGTTTATACACAGCACTTCAAATTAAAATGGGCATTTTCAGTTAATCTTGAATGACTTTTCTAAGGCTATCCAAAAGGGTGTCCTTCTGAAATAATATACCCAGACAATTCCACTGCAGATTTTATGCATCCGTGTAAAAATGTCATTAAAGTCTGAAGTGTAATTATGTGCTCCATTAAGTAAACTGTATGTCAGAGGGGCAGAAAGGCCACTTGCGATTTGCCGACACGAATGAAGATGCTTTGTGACTAGAACACAATAACTGTCTTGCAACTACACATGCAAATTTCATGTGAAAATAGTTTAACATCGGCAATGCCAGAAAGCTGTTTTAAAGATTAAAACATTTTACAAAGGTGGCTAAACCACGGATTTTTGCTTGTGATTCAATGTTAACAAAATTTTGTTTAAATGTTGAACATTGTAAATAAGATTTGACTTAAAGCTTTCATGACTGCAGGGATTCATATTCTTGGTTCGTTCAGTAAAATCACGTAGAAGGGAAATAATAAAATAATATAAATATAAAACAATAAAAAATTATCACGACGTTTCGACTGCAACACAAGCTATCATCAATAGTCAACGTGTTTGGGTTTAGATCGCCGCGTTATTTATAAATGTGTCGTAACCCTCCACCACCCGACACGGCCAATCGGTAAAAAAAGTGTCACGTTGACAAAAGACAAATAGTTCACTGCTTTAGCCCCCACACCGGTGTGTTGAAGCGTGAAACCACAACATTTACAAATTTTGAGTAGTACGACGTTTCGCTGGTAATTGCATCCAGCATCATCGGGCAATTCGCCAGAATGGTCGCGAAAGCCTACGTGTTAAAATCATCATCATCAGGTGTGAAATCCACAGCTATTTATATTATTTTATTATTTCCCTTCTACGTGACTTTACCGAAAGAACCAAGAATATTGTAAATAAACTAAGTGTATGCCAAATTCAGATTCTTTGGGTCTTTCGGTACAGTCACGTAGATAGGTTCAAAGTCACGTAGATAGGTTCAAATAAACTATCTACGTGACTTTACCAAAAGACCCAAAGAATATGAATTCCTGCAGTCACGAAAGCTCTAAGTCAAGACTCATGCCAAATTAAATTTCATATCTTTAGGAACCTGCATAAAAATATGACATTGGTTAAATGGTTAGGCTCTTCTGTAGAATAATTATGTAACTTTCAGAGAAACCACTTACACATATATGAATAATATTCTTGACAGCAAGCAACAACAACAACAAAAATATTAGAACAAGTTTTTCAGTAAAAAAATGAATAACATCATTTAGTAAAATTTCCAAATCACTATAGAAAGTGTGACAAGCTCCAAAGTGAAATGTGTTTCCATTGTTTGACAATATGGTAGCTAAAATTGTTAGAATGGTTTTAGTTACATGAATGTATACTTGAGGACAACACAAAAAGGCTTTCATAATTAAAAGTGAATCTCGACAAGTTATGACAGGCAAACAAGTGGTTAATAAGTATAACCCGTAAAAACAACGTTTTTCACTATAAATCCTTTATATGCGTGGCAGCGAACTTAATATAAAGGATTTAAAAATATATTCGCCTGTGGAGGACGTGGGGATCGATCCCGCGACCTTTGGCATGGGAAGCGAGGGCGCTACCAACTGCGCTACTCCGCCACGGCCTGTGGACGGGTTTACGCTCTGGGCTCGTATACTGTGACGTTCAGCCAAAGCGATGAATGAGTTCTATTTGAATATATGTTAAATAATTTTTTTTTTGCCTAAAAAGTGTAAAATTTTGGGAATTTTTTTCTCGAACATTAATTGTCTGGCACAACGAGTCTGTGTGGAAAATGTCAGCTCGATTGGATCACGGGAAGTGGGTTAAAAAACGACCGAAAGATTTGCACGGTCGTAAGCAAGCAAGCACGCACGCAAGCACGCAAGCAAGCGAACTTAATATAAAGGATTTAAAAATGTCCAGATGGCATAGAAACTAAAATACTTTTCAACCCTTTAAAACACATGCGTGCACACTGTTTGTAGAAATGTTGGTGTTTGGGGCTGAGGACTGATTTCTTTTACCTTTTGTAACTTTTTTGTGGACTGACTTTAGGCATTGGTCTCTTTTCACTCTGAAACCACACAAATCTCTGCAATAAAATAGTGATGACAGATATTTAATAAGACTGCATGTCAACACAACAGGTAAAAAACTGAAAAAAGCAAAGTCAAATGTGGTGCAGTGGTCATAAATCACAAATACTAAGCCTGTATGATTTAAGAATTTAATGTTATAACGTGGGATGAATGCTTGTCTTAATTGGCTTACCAATGATGTTGCATGCATAACAAATTCTAAATGTGTACTGTAATTTAACAAAATATATGCACTCGTTGGATTATAAATTATGGAACCTTCAGCGAAATCCATGTAATTTGGCATCAAAAATTGTCTTGAAATGAACCATCTGCACATAACCATACCCCGCCAGTGTTTGGTAATGCAGGGTGGACATTACTCATGAAATAATCAGAGGCACTAATGAATACTTTTTTTAAAATGTCCTGCAACGCATTATATACAAGAAGATACGGTGCAGTATAGCTTCTTTTTTGCTAAATATATTTTAACCATGACAATCTCTCCAAGCTTTTGTGTCAACTGAAAAGTGGAAACAGCAAAGTATAATGTCCATAGTGCACCACACTTTGTAAAAGCACTCAATATTGCTGCGCCATCTTGGCCGCGTCGTCGTCGTCAGCGTCTTTGAGGTGAAAATAAACAATTTCATTTCAATTTAAAAGCGCAGCCATCGCGTTGTCATTGTGCGAGGACGGTGTTGGGGGCCCCGGTTGACAATCGAGGTTGAGCAGAAAGCAAACTGCGCGGGCCAAATCGGAACGCCCCGAGGTGGCGAGCGCGGCCTTTGTGCGGACGTGGGGTTATGGCAGTAGTCACCATCACTACCATCATCATCATCACTACCATCATCACCATCACTACCATCATCATCACCACCATCACTACCATCATCACCATCACTACCATTATCACCATCACTACCATCATCATCATCACCACCATCATCATCACCACCATCATCATCATCACTATCATCACCACTATCATCATCATCATCACTACCATCATCATCATCACTACCATCATCACCATCACTACCATCACTACCATCATTATCATCACCACCATCATCATCACCACCATCACCACCATCATCATCACTATCATCATCATCATCACTACCATCATCATCATCACTACCATCATCATCATCACTACCATCATCACCATCACTACCATCATCACCATCACTACCATCATTATCATCACCACCATCATCATCACCACCATCATCATCACTATCATCACTATCATCATCACCATCATCATCATCACTACCACCATCATCATCATCATCACCACTATCATCACCACCATCACCATCACTATCATCACCATCATCACCACCATCATCATCATCACCACCATCATCACTATCATCATCATCACTATCATAACCACTATCATCATCATCATCACTACCATCATCATCATCACTACCATCATCACCATCACTACCATCACTACCATCATTATCATCACCACCATCATCATCACCACCATCACCACCATCATCATCACTATCATCACTATCATCATCACCATCATCATCATCACTACCACCATCATCATCATCACCACTATCATCACCACCATCACCATCACTATCATCACCATCATCACCACCATCATCATCATCACCACCATCACTACCATCACTACCATCACCACCATCATCATCACTACCACCATCACCACCATCACCATCTACCATCATCACTACCATCATCATCACCATCATCATCACCATCACTACCATCATCATCATCACCACCATCATCATCATCACCACCATCATCATCACTATCATCATCATCACTATCATCACCACTATCATCATCATCATCACTACCATCATCATCATCACTACCATCATCACCATCACTACCATCACTACCATCATTATCATCACCACCATCATCATCACCACCATCACCACCATCATCATCACTATCATCATCATCATCATCACTACCATCATAATCATCACTACCATCATCACCATCACTACCATCATCACCATCACTACCATCATTATCATCACCACCATCATCATCACCACCATCACCACCATCATCATCACTATCATCACTATCATCATCACCATCATCATCATCACTACCACCATCATCATCACCACTATCATCACCACCATCACCATCACTATCATCACCATCATCACCACCATCATCATCATCACCACCATCATCACTATCATCATCACCACTATCATCATCATCATCACTACCATCATCATCATCACTACCATCATCACCATCACTACCATCATTATCATCACCACCATCATCATCACCACCATCACCACCATCATCATCACTATCATCACTATCATCATCACCATCATCATCATCATCACTACCACCATCATCATCATCACCACTATCATCACCACCATCACCATCACTATCATCACCATCATCACCACCATCATCATCATCACCACCATCACTACCATCACTACCATCACCACCATCATCATCACTACCACCATCACCACCATCATCACCACCATCACCATCTACCATCATCACTACCATCATCATCACCATCATCATCACCATCACTACCATCATCATCATCACTATCACCATCATCATCATCACCACCATCACCATCTACCATCATCACCACCATCAGTACCATCATCACTACCATCATCACCACCATCACTACCATCATCACCATCATCACCATCATCATCACCATCATCACCACCATCATCACCACCATCACCACCACCCACCCACTCACCCTCTCACTCAACCCCCCACTTACCCACTCACCCACCCACCCACCCAATCACTCACTCACCCACTCACTCACTCACCCACTCACTCACCCACCCACTCACTCACTCACCCACTCACTCACCCACCCACTCACCCACCCACCCACTCACTCACCCACTCACTCACCCACCCACCCACCCACTCACTCACCCACTCACCCACCCACTCACCCACCCAATCACTCACCCACTCACTCACCCACCCACCCACCCAAATCACTCACTCACCCACCCACTCACTCACCCACTCACCTCACCCACCCACTCACCCACTCACTCACCCACCCACTCACTCACCCACCCACTCACCCACCCACCCACCCACTCACTCACTCACCCACCCACTCACCCACTCACTCACCCACCCACCCACCCATCACCCACCAATCACTCACCCACTCACTCACTCACCCACCCACCCACTCACCCACCCAATCACTCACGTCACTCACCCACCCACCCACCCACTCACCCACTCACTCACTCACCCACCCACCCACTCACCCACCCATCACTCACTCACCCACACCACCCACCCACTCACCCACCCACTCACTCACCCCCTCACTCACTCACTCACCCACTCACTCACTCACCCACTCACTCACTCACTCACCCACCCACCCACTCACCCACCCACCCACCCACTCACCCACCCACCCACCCACCCACTCACCCACCCCCCCACCCACCCACTCACCCACCCACCCACCCACTCACCCACCCACCCACCCACTCACCCACCCACCCACCACTCACCCACCCACCCACCCACTCACCCACCCACCCACCCACTCACCCACCCACCCACCCACTCACTCACTCACTCACTCATCCACCCACCCACTCACTCACTCACCCACTCACTCACTCACGCACCCACCCACTCACCCACCCACCCACCACTCACACCACACTCACTCACCCCTCACTCACCCACCACCCACTCACCCACCCCCCACCCACAGCACCACCCACCCACCCACTCACCCACCCACCCACCCACTCACCCACCCACCCACCCACTCACCCACCCACCCACCCACCCACTCACCCACCCACCCACCCACCTCACCCACCCACCCACCCACTCACCCCCACCCACCCCCACTCACTCACCCACCCACTCACTCACCCACCCACTCACCCACCACCCCCACTCACTCACCCACCCACCCACTCACCCACATCACTCACCCACCCACCCACCCACTCACTCCTCACCACATCACCAACCCACTCACCCACCATCACTCACCCACTCACTCACCCACCCACCCACCCAATCACTCACTCACCCACTCACTCACTCACCCACTCACTTAGCACCCACCCACTCACCCCCACCCACTCACCCACTCACGCACCCACCCACCCACCCACTCACATCACTCACCCACCCACCCACTCACTCACCCACCCACCCACTCACTCACCCACCCACCCACCCACCCACTCACTCACTCACCACCCCACCCCCACCACTCATCACTCACCCACACCACCCACCCAATCCACTCACACACCCCCCACTCACCCACCCAATCATCACTCACCCACCCACCCACCAACTACCATCCACTCCCTCCACCCACCCACCCACTCACTCACCACCCAATCACTCACCACCCACCCACCCACCCCCTCACCCACTCACTCACTCACCACCCACCACCCACCCACTCACCACCCATCACCCACTCACCCCACTCACCACCCACTCACCACTCACCCACCCACCCCCCCACTCACCAACCACCCACCCACTCACCCCACCCACCCACCCACTCACCCACCCACCCACCCACCCACCCATACCACCACCCACCCACCCACTCACCCACCCACCACCCATCACCCACCCACACACCCACTCACCACCCACCCACTCACCCCACCACCCACCCACCTCACTCACCCACCCACCCCCTCACCACCCACCCACCCACTCACCCACCACCCACTCACCCACCCACCCACCCACCCACCCACTCACCCACCCACCCACCCACTCACCCACCCACCCACCCACTCACCCACCCACCCCACTCACCCACCACCCACCCACTCACCCACCCACCCACCCACCTCACCCACCCACCCACCCACTCACCCACCCACCCACCCACTCACCCACCCACCCACCCCTCACCCACCCACCCACTCACCCACCCACCCACCCACTCACTCACCCACCCACCCACTCACCCACCCACCCACCCACTCACCCACCCACCCACCCACTCACCCACCCACCCACTCACTCACTCACCCACTCACTCACTCATCCACCCACTCACTCACCCTCTCACTCACCCACTCACTCACTCACTCACCCACTCACCCACCCACTCACCCACTCACCCACCCATTCACCCACTCACCCACCCACTCACCCTCTCACTCACCCACTCACTCACTCACCCTCTCACTCACCCACTCACTCACTCACCCACCCACTCACTCACCCACTCACCCACCCACTCACCCACTCACCCACCTTCGCTTCTTCGCGATAAATGTTGCGAACATAAACTTCCCTTTGGCAGCGAGAAGGGCTTGAATCGCACGCAATGTTCAACATGCAAGGAGGTGTATCGGGTGGAAATGTGTAATAATCGACTGTTGCGGTGCACAGACGCGTGAGAAAGCGCGGGAAACCGCCGGGGGGGGTTCACTTCCGGATCGGAGTCGATTCGATTCGCGGTAGGAATCGATGAGTTCGATTCATTAAGTCTGTTGTACTTACACTGCGGAGTCGATTCGATTCGCGGTTGGAATCGATGAGTTCGATTCATTAACTCTGCCGCACTTACGCTGCGGAGTCGATTCGACTTCGCGGTTAGAATCGATGAGTTCGATTCATTAACGGTTAGAATCGATGAGTTCGATTCATTAACTCTGCCGCACTTACACTGCGGAGTCGATTCGACTTCGCGGTTAGGATCGATGGAATAATTAACGCTAGCGTAGAGTTCATTAACATTTAACGTTTTTAAATCCTTTATATTAAGTTCCAATCGAGCTGACATTTGGCACACAGACTCGTTGTGCGTGACAATTAATGTTCGTGAAAAAAAATCAAAAATTTTACACTTTTTAGGGAAAACTAATTAAATATTTAATTACCAATTGCTTAATGCTGGCAGGCAATCATCTGACCCATAGGTGGCAGCCATCTCAAGCCAGAGGACGAGAGGACTCTAGCCGCCACGCATATAAAGGATTTAGAGTGAAAAACTTTGTTTTTACGGGTTTACTTGTTATTGATAATCCCGTTGGATCAACACATTCATGAGAATTCTTAGCCGGGGTGCACGCACCCCCTGAGTGTGCGAGATGCCCTTTCTGGGGGGTACGAGGCATGACCAGATTTTAATTCTAGATTTGAAGCTTTCGTGACTGCAAGGATTCATATTCTTAGGTTTTTTTCGGTAAAGTCACGTAGGTAAAAACATCAAAATTAATGAAAAAAAAATAAAATAAAAATCACGACGTTTGTGTTGCCTCCGAAACGTGATTTTTGTTTTATTTTATTTTCATTAATATTGATGTTTTTTACCTAAGTGACTTTACCGAAAAAACCTAAGAATATCATATACGTATTCTATACAGTATTATGCTTTTCTTAAGTTTTGCTGGCTGGCTGGCACGCGGTGGGGACGTCACAGGCACCCCCACAGCGTTGAGCCGGGGGGCTCGTGCGTGCTGGAGGAATCCGATGAGCTTTAAAGCTCTTTTACACAGACGTCCAGTCGGGGTGGGTCAGAGCGTTATTACAACAACAATACAAAAAAACGATATGAGTACAAAGTATAGAGCACGTAAACAAGTCACTTTAAATATATATGAATAAAACTAAACGTTTGTTTTTATCTTAACAGGTAAATCCAACTGAGGTATTAGCTTATTTAAAAATCTTTTATATTAAGTTCACTCGCTTGCTTGCTTGCGCGCTTACGACCGTGCAAATCTTTCGGTCGTTTTTTTAACCCACTTCCCGTGATCCAATCGAGCTGACATTTTGCTACACAGACTCGTTGTGCGTGACAATTAATGTTCGTGAAAATTTTTTTTCCAAAATTTTACACTTTTTAGGACAAAAATATTATATTTAATTACCAATTGCTTAATGGTGCAATGCAATCATCTGACCCATAGATGGCAGCCATCTCAAGCCAGAGGACGAGAGGACTCTAGCCGCCACGCATATAAAGGATTTAGAGTGAAAAACTTTGTTTTTACGGGTTATACTTATTTAATCCTTTATATTAAGTTCGCTTGCGTGCTTAGGACCGTGCAAATCTTTCGGTCGTTTTTTAACCCACTTCCCGTGATCTAATCGAGCTGACATTTTGCACACAGACTCGTTGTGCGTGACAACTTATTTTCGTGAAAAATTTTTTTGCAAAATTTTACACTTTTAGGAATTTTTTTTTGTATTTAATTACCAATTGCTTAATGGTGTCAGGCAATCATCTGACCCATAGGTGGCAGCCATCTCAAGCCAGAGGACGAGAGGACTCTAGCCGATGCCACGCATATAAAGGATTTATAGTGAAAAACTTTGTTTTTACGGGTTAATTTTTCACTTGTCCAAAGGCAATCATGATCTCTGTAACCTTCAACATCGTCATCAGTCAACGTTAAAAAAATACATATAACTGGTATAGCTCAGAAGTAATCCAATGGGGAAAAATTTACTCTATATCATCAACATGGGACCTCCATATCGCTCAGCTTTAATTTAAGAAAAATCATTACAAGACTACACGTACCAACAACTCCACCTACTGCGAAAACTTGACAGGACCCTTTTGGAAGAGTTATGACTTGAGTCTTTCCTGGTTCAGCAAGCAGAATGCCACGTGCCATGCAAAGCATGCTGGAAAGACCACGTTTTTACTCACAATAGCACATGTTACTGTTTGATGTGTTTTCATCATTTACAGAAAGTCTTAGAATTGGGTCAATTTATTTTATTTGCTCACGATACACAGAAGCTATCATTCAGTCACTATCACAACTCCTCCGGGCATGCTCCAATAATTGCCAGCAGATGGCATCCTCGGCCAGATCATTTTCACGCATTTGTAACCACGAATTCTGCGAGATTTGTCGCGTTAAGAAGCTTGGGACCCAAATCCATAATCCTGTACAAAGCCGTTGAGCCGACTACCAGCCACCAACCCAGTATAAAGAAGAAACACGATGTTTTTTATGTAGTTTATACTTTAGTTTTCTACGTGGTTGTTGAGTAACTGCAGCTACATATCATTAACATTCCTTTCCTTTGTTACTGCTACTCCCTGCACCCCCCTTGGTGCTGCTGATCCTGCATAATGCATGGGCATAATATGACTTTGAAACCCCCCCCCACCTCCTACGCATTTCCCATGAATATGCTAAATTCCTCTTGATGTGCACATTCTTTTTGTTAAGGCGCTCTTCTTCCACCTCCAACGCAGCTTATATATAAGCTCCTAGCTTGGCAGTGTCTCATTCTTCACCTGAAGACGGCTGCTTGCGTTGTGGCCGAAACGTCGTGAGAATTATTTTATTTTATTGTGTTTTATTTTTATTATTTTATTACTTCCCTTCTACGTGATTTTACCGAAAGAACCAAGAAGATGAATCCCTGCAGTCACGAAAGCTTTAAATCGAAATTTAACGAAGCAATGTTTTATGAGTCAGTTCGGTGTCGTCAGATCTTAGAAGCGAAGCAGCGTTGAAGCAGGAAAATACTTGAATGGGAGACTGGCTCGGAAAACCAGGTGGTTGTTGGCTTGGGCTACAAGGTGGCTCGAAAATGGCAGGACAGTATACAATGCATATATATAGATCGTTTATTGTCATTGTCACCAGTACAACGAAATTTAAAATGCTCACCAGTCAGGGCATCATTCATAAATTTAAATTAAATGAAACAAGAAAATAAAAATAAAATTAAATGAAAGATAATCAATTTATACTATATATAAAAACAGCCCAAGTATACCCACATGCCCACATAAGGTTACATTTTGTCATTGCACATCTCTATTTCACAATCAATTGTAAACACTATTACTTAATAATTAATTAGCATTATTGAGTGTGCTGATCGCTGTAGGATAAAAGCTCTGTTTGAATCTGTTTGTCCTTGTTTTGACTGATCTGAATCGTCTGCCTGATGGCAACAGCTCAAACAGTGAGTGTCCAGGGTGAGAAGAGTCCTTTATATTAGAATCTGTACAAAGCTTTGAGTATTATCCCATCGATATGCCAGAGTTTCTCCGGGTTATCTGGGTTCATCTCACTCCAAACATTCATAAATGAATTGGCCATATACTGTATCTAAATGAAGGACCCTCAGGGTTTCCCGTGTAAAGTGCATTATTAGTCCCACCTGATGACGGAGACTTGTGTTGCCTCCAAAACGTCGTGATTTTTGTTGTATTTTATTTTCATTAATTTTGATGTTTTTTACCTACACGGTGACTTTACCGAAAAAACCTAAGAATATGAATCCTTGCAGTCACGAAAGCTTCAAATCTAGAATGCATTATTAGTGTGCACAAACAAAAATGAACCCACTGACGGCTCGCTCGCGTCGGTTTTAACGCCCGCCTCGAACCTCTCCCGCCACAGTTTCGTAACGGCGGCGGGCAGCGGCCTAGTCTGTTGAGCGCGATTAGATTTGATACAGCGCATAGGGAGGCGGTGGGGGCAAGGGGCGTCGCGATTGGCGGAGAGTCGCGATTGGCGGAGAGTCGCGTCGCGATTGGCGGAGAGTCGCGATTGGCGGAGAGTCGCGATTGGCGGAGAGTCGCGTCGCGATTGGCGGAGAGTCGCGATTGGCGGAGAGTCGCGATTGGCGGAGAGTCGCGATTGGCGGAGAGTCGCGTCGCGATTGGCGGAGAGTCGCGATTGGCGGAGAGTCACGTCGCGATTGGTCGAGCTCGGGGTTGGCCGACCAACGAGTGACAGGGCGCCGGCCGAACCGCTCTGGGAAATGCATTTGGGTGGATCTTGTGGCACCTTTCCTGAGTGAGGATGACGCGAGGAAGAGGGAGGGAGAGAGGCCGTTTTAGGGGACATTGGGGGAGAGATGGGTTGAGAAGACATGCAGTCAGGGCCTCGTATGTGGCATCTGTCCTGAGTGAGTAAAGACGACGCGAGGAAGAGAGGACTTTTTTGGGGCCATCGTGAGAGAGAAAGAAAGGTGGCGAGGGGAAATTAAATCGTGGCACTAAACGGCGTTTCACTCGGTTGAAACTGCCGGTGAGGCGGGGGCCCGCACGTTGTGGGTGTGGACCGTTGTCAGAAATCCGCGTTGTTGTTGTTGTTGTGTGCTTTACGTGGTTTGCCGGGCCGTGTGATTGTTGTTGTTAATGTGCGGTCGTGGCTACGTGCTGCCCGGTAGGAACGTCGCCGGCTCATGAGCGAGCGCCCCGGCCTGTGTGTCTATAGCCGCTGTTGTTAAACAGAGAACCTAAACCCCAGCGTCTAGTGCAGACAGGTAACACACCACTCCGGACATCCCCGGGGCTGTCTTCCCACGTAACTTCAATTTTCGTTCATGTTTAAAAAAAACAAAGCAATACTTTTTGAGTAACGCGAACGGTACTTCCGTTGTGACACACTTAAGGTCGTGTTGCAAGGCGCGCTCATCCAGTACAGGGATATCCACCACAAGGGAACACAACAGGTGTTGTGGGTCTGGCAAAGGTACGGTTCGGGAGTCGTTAAGTTCCCAGGATGCGTGGTGCCAGTTGCTAGTTTGCTACATTTGCGTTATAGGAATAGCTAGTACTAGTAGTAGTGGCTGATTGGAAATGTCTTCGGGTAGAACTATTTGGCCGTCTGGTGAGAGTTAGGGGTAGAACTAGGAGTGACTGGCTGGCTAGTTCGCGTTAGAACTATTTGGCCGTCTGGTGAGAGTTAGGGGTAGAAGTACGAGTGACTGGCTGGCTAGTTCGCGTTAGAACTATTTGGCCGTCTGGTGAGAGTTAGGGGTAGAACTAGGAGTGACTGGCTGGCTAGTTCGCGTTAGAACTATTTGGCCGTCTGGTGAGAGTTAGGGGTAGAACTAGGAGTGACTGGCTGGCTAGTTCGCGTTAGAACTATTTGGCCGTCTGGTGAGAGTTAGGGGTAGAACTACGAGTGACTGGCTGGCTAGTTCGCGTTAGAACTATTTGGCCGTCTGGTGAGAGTTAGGGGTAGAACTAGGAGTAGCTGGCTGGCTAGTTCGCGTTAGAACTATTTGGCCGTCTGGTGAGAGTTAGGGGTAGAACTAGGAGTGACTGGCTGGCTAGTTCGCGTTAGAACTATTTGGCCGTCTGGTGAGAGTTAGGGGTAGAACTACGAGTGACTGGCTGGCTAGTTCGCGTTAGAACTATTTGGCCGTCTGGTGAGAGTTAGGGGTAGAACTAGGAGTGGCTGGCTGGCTAGTTCGCGTTAGAACTATTTGGCCGTCTGGTGAGAGTTAGGGGTAGAACTAGGAGTGACTGGCTGGCTAGTTCGCGTTAGAACTATTTGGCCGTCTGGTGAGAGTTAGGGGTAGAACTAGGAGTGACTGGCTGGCTAGTTCGCGTTAGAACTATTTGGCCGTCTGGTGAGAGTTAGGGGTAGAACTAGGAGTGACTGGCTGGCTAGTTCGCGTTAGAACTATTTGGCCATCTGGTGAGAGTTAGGGGTAGAACTAGGAGTGACTGGCTGGCTAGTTCGCGTTAGAACTATTTGGCCGTCTGGTGAGAGTTAGGGGTAGAACTACGAGTGACTGGCTGGCTAGTTCGCGTTAGAACTATTTGGCCGTCTGGTGAGAGTTAGGGGTAGAACTAGGAGTGGCTGGCTGGCTAGTTCGCGTTAGAACTATTTGGCCGTCTGGTGAGAGTTAGGGGTAGAACTAGGAGTGACTGGCTGGCTAGTTCGCGTTAGAACTATTTGGCCGTCTGGTGAGAGTTAGGGGTAGAACTAGGAGTGACTGGCTGGCTAGTTCGCGTTAGAACTATTTGGCCGTCTGGTGAGAGTTAGGGGTAGAACTAGGAGTGACTGGCTGGCTAGTTCGCGTTAGAACTATTTGGCCGTCTGGTGAGAGTTAGGGGTATAACTACGAGTGACTGGCTGGCTAGTTCGCGTTAGAACTATTTGGCCGTCTGGTGAGAGTTAGGTGTAGAACTAGGAGTGACTGGCTGGCTAGTTCGGGTTCATGTGAGTTGGGCTTGTGTTTGGTGGGCTGGTGAACTCTGCCTTGAAACTGTGCAACAGGATCTTTAACATCGTCGTCATGGCACCTCCGATTAGTACGGCTGGCTACGTACGGTGCGAAAGAAGTTCAACATACATAGATACGTAGCGAGGCGCTCACTAGGCATGTGACAATTCACCCTCTCAGCGATTCGATGAATTGTCAAAATTCTAGATTGCTATTCGCTTAAAATAAACGGTTACTTTTTGTCTCATTTTACCCTCTCGTTTTGTGCTGCTTCTCACTGTGGCTTTCTTTCCCGTCCATGCCGTTTCGTTTACCCGATTAGTCTAAAATGCAAACTCGTAATTGAATGTAATCCATTCTCACGCGTTTCATTTGTCGCGTGGGACCTGAGCGGAAGAATCCACGAAATGTTTTTGTTCCACCATAGATCGGATGCCCTGTTGCATCCCTCATCTTAACACTTTATATATAAGCTGGGTTCGAGGTGGAAGAAGAGCGCCTTGACAAAAGAATGTGCACATCAAGAGGAATTTAGCATATTCATGGGAAATGCGTAGGAGGTGGGCGGGGGGGTTTCAAAGTCATATTATGACCATGAATTATGCAGGATCAGCAGCACCAAGGGAGGGTGCAGGGAGTAGCATTAACAAAGGGAGGGAATGTTAACAGTATGTAGCTGCAGTTACTAAACAACCACGTAGAAAACTAAAGTATAAACTACATAATAAAAACTAAAGTATAAACTGCATAGCACGAAAGCTTTAAATCGAAATTTATTGTTTTTTTATTAATTTTGGTTTCATTTTTTACCTACGTGACTTCACCGAAAGAACTAAGAGTATACATCCCTACGTCCCCCTACCGATCCATCAAAGGGAGGGGGCAGGGGGTAGCATTAACACAGGGAGGGAATGATAATAGTATGTAGAAGCAATGAAACATGTGAATGGGAGAACGGTGGCAGGAGACCCGCAGCGGAGCAAATAATGCATTCCCTGCGGAGAACACA
Organism: Lethenteron reissneri; assembly: GCF_015708825.2. Classification (NCBI taxonomy): domain Eukaryota; kingdom Metazoa; phylum Chordata; class Hyperoartia; order Petromyzontiformes; family Petromyzontidae; genus Lethenteron; species Lethenteron reissneri. The sequence continues at coordinate 13,436 of NW_026891280.1, read as the reverse complement.
AGATGCACAATCTTAATTTTGGAGCTTTCGTGACTGCAGGAATTATTCTTTGGTTTTTTCGGTAACTTAGCAATCTTTGAAATACGTAGTCGACCAGGCTGTGCGTTAATTGTGTGTCGTTTTACATAACATTTCGATTCTTTGCTAGGTTATTTAATTTAGTGTGTTCTGTCTCCCTCTAAGCCTGCTTACTTTACTACGCCTCCCTTCGTACTCATTGACATGTAAATTTTTTCTCTAACCCCTCCCTCTCTCTGCCTCCGCCCCCCTCTGTCTATTTAAGGGCTTCCCCACAGAGACGATCACCCCTCTCTGTGCCTGTGTTGCTCTCTCTCTGTGTATCTTGGTGATATCTGTCTGCTTATATGTCTGTCTATAGTTTTCTGGTTAGATTCTATGTCGCTATTTCATTATACCTGATGATGATTGCTTGTGTTGCAATCGAAACGTCGTATGCTATTATTTAATTTAATTTATTATTTTATCTTTATACGTGACTTCACCTAAAAAACCAAAGAACAAGATACACAGTCAATGCCAGTGAGTGGACTACGAGATGATGAATCCCTGCAGTCACGAAAGCTTTAAATCGAAATAAAATAGTTGTATTATAATAGTAAAATAATGTTATTACGTGTTTTATAATAAAATAATTGTCTTACGTAAAATGTTTATTATTTCCCTTCTACGTGACTTTACCGATGGAATCAACAATACAGGAGTTTGATTTTCTTGGTTCTTTCGGTAAAGTCGCGTAGAACAAATGTGACCTAAGGTCTACACTCATTTACCAGCTTCACATTCCCTATTGCCGTACAGATACTGGAGGAAGGGCCTTTGCTATTGATGCCCCCAGGGTCTGGAATGCTGTTGCCAATAAATTGAAACTTGAGTCACTACCTATGAGATCTTCACTCAAAACTGCTCTAGAGGAGTTGTTACACCCCTAGCTGCCAGCGCGATTCAGTGGCAGTGGCGGCTCCTGCAAAATCTCTCAGGGGGGGCAAATGTCTGGATGATTGATAAGGATAAGGTCCACCCATGCAATGGATAAATTAACAGCTTAAGCATGTAAAGGCAACTTCACTTGTTTATTATTAATGAAAAATAAAGTGACTCTTACAATACATCTTGTTTGTTTCTATACTCACTATTATTACAATCCACTCAGTTTATTTTATTAAAGATTCCACTAGGTGGCGACAAATAATATTGTTGGATGAAACGTGCTTACGTATGATGACGTAAGCACGTTAGGGCGAGCCCTCCCGGAAGCCGTAGAGAATGCATTGCAGCGCCCGCCGTTCGAAAAAAAACATCTTTGAATGTAAGTCTATGGGAACACTCGGGGCGATTCTCAGCCAGAGTGAAATCGCCCAAAAAGAGGCGGTACTCCACAGAACGTAGCATGACGCTGATTGGACTATATCCAGAGGCTGCAGTGACGGCTCGCGTGACTCTGTGGTTGAATGACATTGGTGGTGCGTCGCCCAATCGCCCTAATGAAGAAACCGCCCCTGGCTGGGACCGACTGCAAGATAAGCCACACTGCGTGGGTGGAAAGAGATCCGAGGAGTGCACAAGGACATTGGTTGGGGTCTTTAGCAAGAGGTTGGGGAGGGGCTAAGATGGAAAGACTGCAACCCTGGAAGGTACAGCTATGCGGTCACTGGTGTGTTAAACAAAATAAGCTTGTTTCTTATAAGTAGGGCGGTATTCAAAAATATTGACGGGTTTTGTTAACGGAGTACCGCCGGAGTTGTGTGTTATAATCAAAACAATGTCACTTGTTTATCCGGTAAAGCCTCAACGGGTCTCAGTACCACTTTTTCAGAAAGGGTCCTGGCCAATTCATTTTACGAAGAAGGGGGGGGGGGCGGTTGGGCTTCCGTGTTGGAAGGAAACTGGAGTGCCCAGAGGAAACCCATCAAAGATGTTCACGAACACCTCGTCCTGCTGCGGAGGGAGCTGGTAGGAACGTTGGGTTGCTCGGTCAGTTGACCCTGGCCATTGACCCCACCCACTCACTCACCCCACCCACTCACCCACCCACTCACTCACTCACCTCACCCACCCACTCACTCACCCCACCCACTCACTCACCCCACCCATTCACCCACTCACTCACCCACCCACTCACTCACTCACCCCACCCACTCACCCACTCACCCACCCACCCACTAACCCCACCCACTCACTCCCTCACTCACCCACCCACTCACTCACTCAACCCACTCACCCACCCACTCACCCATTCACTCACCCACCCACTCACCCACCCACTCACTCACTCACCCACCCACCCACCCACTCACCCACTCACCCGACCCACTCACTCACCCACCCACTCACTCACCCCACCCACTCACCCACCCACTCACTCACCCACCCACTCACTCACCCCACCCACTCACCCACTCACTCACCCACTCATTCACTCACTCACCCACTCGCCCATCCACTCACCCACTCACTCACCCATCCACTCACCCACCCACTCACTCACCCACCCACTCACCCACTCACTCACTCACTCACCCACCCACTCACTCACCCCACCCACTCACCCACCCACTCACTCACCCACCCACTCACTCACCCCACCCACCCACCCACTCACCCACCCACTCACTCACCCACTCACTCACCCACTCACCCAATCACCCATCCACTCACCCACTCACCCACCCACTCACTCACCCCACCCACTCACCCACCCACTCACTCACCGCACCCACTCACTCACCCACCCACTCACTCACCCCACCCACTCACTCACCCCACCCACTCACCCACTCACTCACCCACTCATTCACTCACTCACCCACTCGCCCATCCACTCACCCACTCACTCACCCATCCACTCACCCACTCACTCACTCACCCACCCACTCACCCACTCACTCACTCACTCACCCACCCACTCACTCACCCACCACCCACTCACCCACCCACTCACTCACCCACCCACTCACTCACCCCACCCACCCACCCACTCACCCACCCACTCACTCACCCACTCACTCACCCACTCACCAAATCACCCATCCACTCACCCACTCACCCACCCACTCACTCACCCCACCCACTCACCCACCCACTCACTCACCGCACCCACTCACTCACCCACCCACTCACTCACCCCACCCACTCACCCACCCACTCACTCACCCACTCACCCACCCACCCACTTCACCCACTCACCCACCCACCCACTCACCCACCCACTCCCCCACTCACTCACTCACCCACCCACCCACTCACCCACCCACTCACTCACCCACCCACTCACCCACCCACCCACTCACTCACTCTCCCTCCCACCCACTCACCCACCCACTCACTCACCCACCCACTCACCCACCCACTCACTCACTCACCCCACCCACTCACCCACTCACCAAATCACCCATCCACTCACCCACTCACCCACCCACTCACTCACCCCACCCACTCACCCACCCACCCACTCACCCACCCACTCACTCACTCACCCCACCCACTCACCCACCCACCCACTCACCCACCCACTCACTCACCCCACCCACCCACCACTCACTCACCCACTCACTCACTCACCCACCCACCCACCCACTCACTCACTCGCCCACCCACCCACCCACTTACTCGCTCGCCCACCCACTCACCCATCCACTCACTCACCCAACCACCCACTCACTCACCCACACACCCACCCACTCACTCACCCACCCATCCACCCCACCCACTCACCCACCCACTCGCCCACACCCATCCATGACGTCATGCCCCCCCCCCTCACGTCCCCCGCGTCCCCAGAGTTGCCGGGCAACATCCTCCACTCGGTGAGTCGAGCGGCGTTTTAGTGTTATTCCTCGCTGACTAACAACAACAAGAACGAGAATAAACTCGCAGCATGTGCTCTAAGTAATACTCGACCCCCCAAGGCTCTCCGTGATAATACAACGTCAGTGATTGAGTTCTAAATGCGCGAAGTCTGCCGAGTGGTGCAGCGTAGCCCCATTCGCTAGGCCGCACTCAAGCGCCTCGAATTGTTGATTTTAATTCGAGTTTAATTTTTATTGCTTTAAGCTATAACTTGAATGTATCGCTTTTCAAATGTCGCGTTGGAATAGTTCGTTTATTGTGAGCTTACATTACGTTCTCGTCGATAATTGAATGCAACTTTTTTATATTTCAACGAATAAAAACGCGGCCCGGTTTTTGCTCGTAAGCCTCGGTCTCGCCTGAATCTTGGCCGCAAATCGGGGCACGCGGCCCCGCATGGGAGAGCTCCGTGTAGACGCGTACTTTTATTATTTATATAACCAAGGCCACGTAAAAATTAACACCGTTTAACAATCGCATTCGTTTACAAGTACAGTTCTTTTCTACAAGTTGAATTACGTGTTAATAAATGACCACTCACTCACTCACTCACCCACTCACTCAACCACTCATCCACTTACTCACCCACTCACCCATCCACTCATTCACCCACTCATCCACTTACTCACCCACTCGCCCATCCACTCACCCATCCACTCACCCACTCACTCATCCACCCACTCACCCACTCACTCACCCACTCACTCACCCACCCACTCACTCACCCACTCACTCACCCACTTACCCACCCACTTACCCACTCACCCACCCACTCACTCACCCACTCACTCACCCACCTACCTACTCACTCACCCACTCACCCACCCACTCACTCACCCACTCACTCACCCACTCACCCACCCATCCACCTACCCACTCACCCACTCACCCACCCACCTACTCACTCACCCACCCACCCACTCACTCACTCACCCACCCATCCACTCACCCACTCACTCACTCACTCACCCACCTACTCACTCACCTACCCACCCACCTACTCACTCACCTACCCACCCACCTACTCACTCACCCACTCACCCACCCACCCACTCACCCACCCACCCACCTACTCACTCACCCACTCACTCACCCACCTACTCAGTCACCCCACCCACTCACCCCACCCATTCACTCAACCCACCCACCTACTCACTCACCCACTCACTCACCCACCCACTCACTCACCCACTCACTCACCCACCCACCTACTCACCCACTCACCCACTCACCCACCCACTCACCCCACCCACCCACTCACCCACTCACTCACCCACTCACCCACCCACCTACTCACCCACTCACCCACCCACTCACCCCACCCACTCACCCACTCACTCACCCCCTCACTCACCCACTCACCCACTCACCTACTCACTCACCCACTCACCCACCCACCCACCCACTCACCCACTCACCCACCCACCCACCTACTCACTCACCCACTCACTCACCCACCTACTCAGTCACCCCACCCACTCACCCCACCCATTCACTCAACCCACCCACCTACTCACTCACCCACTCACCCACCCACTCACTCACCCACTCACTCACCCACCCACCTACTCACCCACTCACCCACTCACCCACCCACTCACCCCACCCACCCACTCACCCACTCACCCACTCACTCACCCACTCACCCACCCACCCACTCACCCACTCACTCACCCACTCACCCACCCACCCACCTACTCACTCACCCACTCACTCACCCACCTACTCAGTCACCCCCACCCACTCACCCCACCCATTCACTCAACCCACCCACCTACTCACTCACCCACTCACTCACCCACCCACTCACTCACCCACTCACTCACCCACCCACCTACTCACCCACTCACCCACTCACCCACCCACTCACCCCACACACTCACCCACTCACCCACTCACTCACCCACTCACCCACTCACCCCACCCACTCACCCACTCACTCACCCACTCACTCACCCACTCACCCACCCACCTACTCACTCACCCACTCACCCACCCACCTACTCACTCACCCACTCACACACCCACCCACTGCTATAAATTTACACGAAATGAATCGCTTCGTTAGGCTACCATCTGTGGCCAGGTCGCTTCTGAAAAAGAGCCGGGTAGCTCAGCGGCCCTTTCCTGGTGAGAAAAGAGTTGAGTGTTTATGGCCTCAGAGCAGCGCTAGAAAATGGACAATTTGTAATGCGTGTAGTTTAATCGATCAGAATAGCTGGAACAATCCCCAATCCAAAATGCTTTCATAGATCCTAGACAACATACGTACATCTATCATCTCCCGCCGTAATGATCGTGTCTCCTCGATGTGTGCGACGTTGCTACTTTAGCGAATCGGCGGCGTTGCGGTGGTGATAACAAAGGCTCAGCCTCTTAAGCCTCACCTTACCATATTAATAAAAAGTGTGCCGTACTTGGCCCTTCCCCCCTCTCCAACCATTATATATACGGAGTGGTAGCTCTTGCAATCTCTCATTTACTTGATACAGCTGTCGTGGCTGTGACGGTTCCACCTGAAGACGGAGGCTTGTGTTGCCTCCGAAACGTCGTGAATTTTTTCATTTGTTTTATTTTACTTTTATTCATTTAAATGTTTTACCTACATGGTGACTTTACCGGAAAAAAAAACCTAAGAGGTGATTACACCGTGCTGCAGTCTCTAAAAGCCGAGTTCAGTTGTGGACCTTGATGCCAACCAACAGCAGCACCCCCCTTGATTGGTGGTCATTATCAGGCAGGATCCTCACTGCGCTTCAGGCTAACCGACACGTCCCTGTGTGTCTCTGCAGTTGTCATCATCGTCGTCGTCGTCGTCATCATGAGTGGCAGCCCCTCCACCTCCATCTCTTCAGCTTCGGGAGTTTGCGAGGAAGCTTTGGTCAGTGTTTGCGATTGCGTTCATGTCGCCGTGTGCTTACAATGCGTTTGAGACAATCGCTTTAGGCCGAGTGTTGTTTCGTGTTTGAGTGGGTTGTTGGGTGAACACAGCCTGGTGGTGTAAGTTATGGAATCTACATCATGATACCTCCTTTGCCAGTAACAAGATATAGTAATAGGGGTTTACCCTTTTTTTCTGGCAACACAACCGACACCTTTATACAAGGGATCGTGTTTGCAATGACCACAACACTTGCAGTCAAAATGCAAACGAAATAGAGACGACCCTGATAATGATATGCACTGTCCTTGAAATTGATTGGTCCACACCCGAGACGGCTTTCATTTTTATCACATTGGTATTTTAAATTAAATATGAAATTTTTTTTTTCCTAAAAAGTGGAAAATTTTGGGAAAAAAATTTTCCACGAAAATTAATTGTCACGCACAACGAGTCTGTGTGCAAAATGTCAGCTCGATTGGATCACGGGAAGTGGGTTAAAAAACGACCGAAATATTTGCACGGTCGTAAGCGCGCAAGCAAGCAAGCGAGTGAACTTAATATAAAGGATTTTAAAAAATGTAACTACGTGACGTTACCGAAAAATCCAAAGAGTATGAATCTTTGCACAGCAACGCGCGCATTGAGGGGTGTTGCTCACTCCTAGTGGCTTGTGTGTGTGCGCGTTTGCTTTGCGTGTCTGCGCACGTGTGTGTGTGTGTGTGCGTGTGCATTGAATTTCTTCTGCACCATACTTAGCCGACTGTGCGCTCACCGGAGATGCGCGTGTTCTTGGTGTCGGCGTGTCTCTTTTGTAACAAGCCGGCGAGCAGATAAAGTGTTGCGTGATTACGATTTGCGCAACGATTGCTTCGAGGGCGATTTCAATGCGAGGGTGACGTGTGACGACCACCTCTCTCTCCGTCTGTCCCGCAGGCGGTGAGGCCTGTGCCTCTGCTGCTGCGTCTCTTGCGCTCTGTCGGTGCGACAGGCGACACGTTCACGCTGCCGCAGGTGAGATGCGGACGCTCGCTCGCGACGCCTGTGCCGAGGCGTGGGCGGTTTGCCCGCCGCTTTGCCTGGCATTGCCGCAAAATGATAATTGTGTTTTTTTATCCTTCTATCTGGCAACAAAACTGACACTTTTTTTTTGCATAGACCACAATACCTGCAGTCGTAATGCAAACAAAAAACACATAACTCTGATAATGTATGCACTGTCCTTGAAATTGATTGGTCCACACCCGAGACAGCTTTCCTGAGAGCCTAGTCTCACGTGGTGTTGGACCAGATGACGCCAAAAGGCGCACAACTCACTCAAAAACAGCGCACTGTCAGAGTATTGAGAGCTTGGAGGAGGCTTCTCAGTTGACGGAGGCATCCTCCCGCGCAGGTCTTCCATCACCTGGGCGGCTACATCAAGACGAAGCAACTCTACGACAAGCGGAGGCTACACATGGTGCACTGCAAGGGCGACCCTCTGGGGGAGCTGTTCGGCGTGGAGAGCTTTTCCCTCAAAGAGCCGAGGTGAGGAAGACCGGTGGCGTGTCGAGGAGTTTGCCAACCGAGGGTTGCGACGGTATGTGCCACGGGTGAACTGTGCGCTGTTGTGACCACTGGATCATCGGTCCTGTGGCGTGATGGGAGAGCTCATCTGATGGGCACAACTTTTCCAATTTGCCGTGTAAAATCTACCTTTGCGTTGTTGATATTGTTTGTGCGACAGCTTGTGCTTTACCCCGAGCTCTCGTACTCTGTTGGTGCGTTGTCTTTGAGTTGTGCGCCTATTGGCGTCATCTGGTCCAACCCATGTGAGACTAGGCTCTAAGGAAAGCTGTCTCGGCTGTGGACCAATCAACTTCAAGGACAGTGCACACATTATCAGAGTTGTGTTTTTTGTTTGCTTTATGACTGCAGGTATTGTGGTCTATGCAAACATGACTCCTTGTAAAAAAGGTGTCAGTTTTGTTGCCAGATAGAATGGTATAAAAACAATTATCAGCTTGTGCTAATTTAGAATGTTCATTTCACACACATCCTGTAAAACAATTACGTAACTTAATTGTAATTGTACTATGATCAGTTTGAAAATGTGGCTGAGCCAACACAAAGAGTGTGTATTATTGAACATTGATTTATATCTGCCATATGTTTTTCCATTTCTCATATGACACCGTTTTTTCTCAGATGTTTCTATTTGATTGCTGTATTTCACGTGATTTGATTTGGTTTTGTCAGCTTGGTTACCCAGGTGTCACCACCCTTGCGTATGAAACTAATCCCCGGACTATTGAGTTCTCACCTGGTGAAACAAATAAACTCTCGTTGTTTACAGGAAGTGTTATACTCGGTTTAATAGGTAAACCGGCATGTGCGTGAAATGGTTGTTCGGTAGCTTGCGTTCAATGATTGACTATCAGACGAACATGCGCACTTTAACCCTCGGTTGGAGTTGCAAACGGTGAATAAAATCGAATGTAACACGATGAATTATCAAACATTGGTTCTGTCAGTAAAGTCACGTAGAAGGGAAATAATAAAATAAAATAAAAAATAGAAATAACTAAATTAAATCACGACGCTTCACGACGTTTTTTAATATTTTATTTCTTCAAAGAAGCAAAGAGTATGGATTCTTGCAGTCACGCAAACTTCCACCCCACAAACATCTCTCCTCTGTCTGCAGCTCGTCGCCCAGGTCGCTGGGCGCTCTCCTGGCCAAGGCGCTCGGCAGAGCCGCCACCGACAGACGCAAAGGTGGAGCCAGGCCTCGGCAAGGTAACGTAAAAGTTTAAAGGTAAAAACAACGAGCCTACCTTTACCCTACCATTTACCTTAACATAATATAATCACTCTACCCTTACCTTAGACCCTTTAGCAGGTAAGGTACAAGTTAAAATGTAATAGTAGTATCATCAGCAGTAGTAGTATCAGCAGTAGTAGTATCATCATCGGTAGTATCAGCAGTACTAATATCATCACCGGTAGTATCAGCAGTAGTAGTATCATCATCGGTAATATTAGTAATAGTATCATCAGCAGTAGTAGTAGTATCATCACCGGTAATATCAGCAGTAGTAGTATCATCATCGGTAATATTAGTAATAGTATCATCAGCAGTAGTAGTAGTATCATCACCGGTAGTATCATCAGTAGTAGTATCATCATCGGTAATATTAGTAGTAGTATCATCACCGGTAAAAAGCAACGAGCCTACCTTTACCCTACCTTTTACCCTTACCCCATACGAATTACCCGATTACAGGGTAATTACTGGGGAACTACTACACATGAACAAGGTTTATAACGGTAAATGCTATAGGTAGAGCGCTTTGTTCATGTAGAATACTCTCCATGATTCCAATTTTACACGCTTGTCGTTGTTGTCGTATCAAATCTTGTAACTCAATTTTAACCCACTTCCCAATGTGGTATCGACTGCAAACTTGGTATACTTATGTCATACTGATGACAAAAATATATAATGTTTTAAACATTATTTTTTATATGTTAAGTTTCGGTTTGGGTCTAATTGTCCACAATCAACTGGCGTTGGCTGCAATCGGCCACGCCCCCTTACGTTGTGGCTACTTCCTGGAGTCGTGGAGTTTTTTAAAATATTACTTATTGAATAGAGGCCACAGACTGCTCCACGGAGCTTCTAGCGATAAACAAGGCACCGTATTTACCGGGTAATACTTCGCGCTACCTTTACCCTACCGGGTAATTCTTCCGAACTACCTTTACCCTTTAACCCTTTACCTTACCCCTTGGCATGTCGACACCTTTACCCTTTTACCCGTACCCAGCCGGGTACGGGTAGCCGGGTACCCGTTTGCGACCCTGGTGCGGCCGGGTACGGGTAGGCCGTGAGTCACTGGTGAGTAACCGTTTGTCACTCATTTCCCAACGTCTTGTCTCTTCTCACAATTCAAGTTCCTAGAATCAACCCACCCGCGCCTGCAACATGGCTCTATCCCAGAGGTCGCAATCGGGTACCCGATACCCGTACCCTACCCGTACCCGGCCGGGTACGGGTAGGGTACGGGTACGGCCGGGTACGGGTACGTGAAAGGAATCAAAACCCGTTTGCGACCTCTGCTGTCGCGGTGCTCACGTATCGGTGCGCGTGTCGTTCTGCGGCATGCAGATCACGCGGCGGGAGCCGTGAAGGGAAGCTCATTGGCGACGGCCGACGGAGACAAGCGGCAGGTGAGTTTGGCGGTGGCGTTACGAGCACATCGGAGCGCGCGTGCGCTCGCGCGTGCGGCCGGTGCGAGCGTGGGGATCGGTGGCCCACACACGCTTTGATTGACTTTTCCGTGTTTTTCATAAAAGTAAGTCTCTCACAGCAGCGTAGCTACGCACAGCCTCCTCACCCAGCCCCTCCCCATCCTCCCACCCAGCCCCACCCTCCCCTCTCCACCCAGCCCCACCCCTCTCCCACCCCCCACCCAGCCCCACCCTCCCCACCCCACCCAGCACCTCCCCATCCTCCCCACCCCACCCGGCCCCACCCCTCCCATTCTTGCATGCACGACTGACGGACGGACACAATAATCCCCTGTGGGCTGGGTGGAACCAGGTGGTTCCTACCAGTGTAACCGTCGACTCTGCTCATCGTGTCCGTAGCCCAGAGCCAGTTGTGGTCAGTCCCAACAGGAACCGCAGCGACGAGGAGGAGACGGACACGAGGAGGAGGAGGAGGGCGTTGACGACGATGTCAAAACGAAGACGTCGTCGGACGCCGTCTCCGCCGCTCCCTCGGCTCCCGCGAGCTCCGACCGCGACGTCAGCAGCAGCGGCAGCAGCAGCAGCAGCAGCAGCAGTGACAGCAGCAGCGGCAGCAGCAGCGACAGCAGCAGCGACAGCAGCAGCGGCAGCAGCAGCAGCGGCAGCAGCAGCAGCAGCAGCGACGCCAACGCCGCGTGCCTCGCGTGCCTCGTGTGCCTCGTGTGCCAGCACCGGCCCAGGAGCTGCACGCTCGTGCATGGAGAGACGGGCCACCTGGTCACGTGCTGCGCGTGCGCCAAGAAGCTAAAGCGCCGCAACGAGCCTTGCCCCGCGTGCGGCAGGCCCGTCCACGCCGTCGTCAGGACGTACCTGCGGTGAGAGAGACGCCAGCTGACGTCACCGTCCACGCCGTCGTCAGGACGTACCTGCTGTGAGAGAGACGCCAGCCGGTAGCGGCGGCGTCTACGCCGCGGGCTGCGAAGCGGTGCCCTGGCTGAGCTCCGCTTGCCCAGACGGCATTTGGCATCCGCTGGGAATCGCGTCGCGATGGCCGACGGATTGTTTGTCCATCTGCTTCGTTTCAAAAGACCCCCACCACCACCATCACCACCACCATCACCACCACCATCACCACCATCATCACCACCATCACCACCATCACCATCATCACCATCACCACCACCATCACCACCACCACCATCATCATCACCATCATCACCACCACCACCATCACCACCACCATCACCACCATCACCACCACCACCCACCACCATCACCACCACCATCACCACCACCCACCACCATCACCACACCACCACCATCACCACCATCAACACCCACACCACCATCACCACCATCACCACCCACCACCATCACCACCCACCACCATCACCATCATCACCACCACCATCACCACCACCACCATCACCCACTACCACCATCACCACCATCACCACCACCATCACCACCACCATCACCACCCACCACCATCACCACCCACCACCATCACCATCATCACCACCACCATCACCACCACCTTCACCACCACCATCACCATCATCACCACCACCATCACCACCACCACCACCATCACCACCACCATCACCCACCACCACCACCATCACCACCATCACCGCCATCACCACCACCACCCACCACCATCACCCACCACCATCACCACCACCACCACCACACCGCCTGTTGAGTTTTTCTATCTGGAAGTTGATACTGAAAATGTTATCGACTATGAGACATCTCCTTTACCAGTGGCAAAAGGTAGTGGTAGGTTTTTACCCTTTCAACTGGTACTACAACTGACACCTTTATACAAGGCATCATGTTTGCAATAACCACGACACAAGCAGTTGTTTCTTTTTGTTTGCATTTTGACTGCTTGTGTTGTGGTTATTGCAAACATGATGCCTTGTATAAAGGTGTTAGTTGTTGTACCAGTTCAAAGGGTAAAAACCCATCACTATGTTATCAACTATGTAAAAGGTGGCAGATTTTTGTTGTGTACAGGATTGGATGTCAGAATAGCCTCGGTCAAATATGATCGAACCGGGTCGGCGGGTTCATAGCGCAGCGTAGCGCTAACCGCTACACCACCGCTCCCCACCCACACACAAAGATAAAGATCCCCGTGTTAGCCTTAACAGACTGTAGAGGCAAGTGCTGTCAGCGAGCACCTATGAAGGCCGGAACGGCACACGAGGGGGTGGGTGGCCAGCACCACGCCCGACCGCCTTTGTCTCCCGGTGGTGATGTTTACTACACACCGCACCAGGTTCTCATTTGAGGCTGAGTCGACCTAGGGGAGGCCCTGGACCGGTTCAGATAATCGTCACCGGTGTTGGCCGTGAGCGGGGATCGAACCCGGGGTCGCCGGGTTCATAGTGCAGCGTAGCGCTAACCGCTACACCACCGCTCCCCACACACACGTACACACATGTGT
>NW_026891279.1:0-25346 GCF_015708825.2 Lethenteron reissneri | reverse complement strand
CAGGTCTTCTCGGCCACAGTCATTCCCTCCCTTCTCTACGCTTGCGAAACGTGGACCCCCTAATGGAGCATCTTCGCCGGTTAGAAACATTTAGGCTGGCCTGCCTATGATCCATCCTGGGTTTAACCCACAGGCTGGATTGTGTGAGGAGCTCACAAATTCTTGAAAGATCTGGGTAAAGTCCGCGAGCGCTCACACCGCTCCTCATACATGACGGCGTTAACTATTATTATTCATCATCGAGTGTTTGGGTTTAGATCACATTATCCACTATAACTACACTATACACTACACGATACACTACACTATACACTACTATACACAGACACTATACACTACACTATACACTACACTATACACTGCACTATACACTACACTATACACTCACTTAACTACTATAACTACTATACACTACACTATACACTACTATACACTATACACCACACTATGCACTACACACTACACTACACTATACACTGCACTATACATTATACACGCAATATACCCAGACAAACCCTCTATCATGGAGAGAGAGTGTGTATATTTATTGTTGTTAATGAAAACACTGAAATTCGACTCGTTTCTAGGGTCGGATCCCGCCGGCGAGCCGGAGCCCACGGCACCCTCCCCCACCTCCTCCCACGGCACCTCCTCCCACAGCAGCAGCTCTCGCAGCAGCAGCTCCCAGCTCTCCTCCGCAGCAGCGATGTCGCCGCGGGAATTGCATCAACTCCGTGACGAGTTGCGGGATCTTCAGAGGGAGCTGGGGGGGCGACGCCGAGACCCGACCAGGAGCCCCCAGAGCAGATCGCCGCTGGCGCCGCCGCCGGCAGAGGCACCGGCCGCACGTCTTGGCTCTAGCGCGAGCGAGTTTCACCCTCGCCGCCGCCGCGGCGTCACCGGCCAATCGATTTTTGCCACCTCACGTTCCATTTACTCGCCCCCCCCCCCCCCCCAATGCACCGCCGCCGTTTCCACCGTCTCTTTGCTCAACGTTCTTCCGTCGTCAAGGTTCAATGGGAGGCGACCGTCTGTGCCTTTTGTAAAGATTCTAGCGGCAGAGCGCGGGCACCCCACTCACGCGACGGTGTGGGGGCGGCACGTCGGGCTCCCAGCCTCGTAGCTCGGGGGATTCAGCTCTGCTGGGTTTGTAGCCCAGAGTGTTGGGAGCAGAGGTCGCAAACGGGGTTTGATTCCTTAGCCGTACCCGGCCGCACCAGGGTCGCAAACAGGTATCTGTGTGTGTGTGTGTCTGTGTGTATCTGTGTGTGTATCTGTGTGTGTGTCTGTATCTGTGTGTATCTGTGTGTCTGTGTGTATCTGTGTGTGTCTTTGTGTATCTGTGTGTGTGTCTGTGTGTCTGTGTGTATGTGTGTCTGTGTGTATCTGTGTGTGTCTGTGTGTATCTGTATGTGTCTGTGTGTGTGTCTGTGTGTATGTGTGTCTGTGTGTATCTGTGTGTGTGTCTGTGTGTATCTGTGTGTCTGTATCTGTGTGTATCTGTGTGTGTGTGTGTCTGTGTGTATCTGCATACATTATCAGTTATGTTTTTGTTTGCATTATGGCTGCAGGTATTGTGGTCTATGCAAACATGACTCCTCGTTAAAAAGGTGTCAGTTTTGTTGCCAGATAAAAGGGTAAAAAAACAATTATGGTATTTTTCTACTGGTAAACGAGGTTCCAATGGTGTAAATGGTTACTCACCAGTGACTCACGGCCTACCCGTACCCGGCCGCACCAGGGTCGCAAACGGGTACCCGTACCCGGCCGGGTACGGGTAGCCGGGTATCGGGTAGGGTACGGGTATCGGGTAGGGTACGGGTATCGGGTAGGGTACGGGTATCGGGTAGGGTACGGGTATCGGGTAGGGTACGGGTATCGGGTAGGGTACGGGTATCGGGTAGGGTACGGGTATCGGGTAGGGTACGGGTATCGGGTAGGGTACGGGTATCGGGTAGGGTACGGGTATCGGGTAGGGTACGGCTATCGGGTAGGGTACGGGTATCGGGTAGGGTACGGGTATCGGGTACCTGGTTGCGACCTCTGATTGAGAGTTCAATCTCCTTAGAACGCGTTTTTTGTGGCATCGCGGCTTCCGCATTGGGCCAACGTATAAATGCACGAGTCGGGGTGGATGTTTCATTAAAGCAACCCAAATCTTTTTGTTACTTTAGCTAACTTCTTAATTTGCGTGAGTTTCTGTTTTAAATTTTTTCGTTATATTTCCTCACTCCATCGGTGGATACGAGGGCTTGAGTTTAGCGGGCGCACGTCCTTATTATACCGTAGCAGCCGGCTCCGATTTATATTGACAAAACAAACGGCATTTAAGATGTTGGCTATGCGGTTTGTGAACAGCTGTGGCCAAATCTGAACAGCAGGTGACGTGGTGTTGTGTATATTGTTTTTTTGAAAAATATAAAAATTGGGATTAGAGGAGTCACGCGGTATTCTCATCCTCTTATCGGCGAGGTTATCTGTCATTTTGCTCCTTTTAGCTGGAAGGTAAAGATTCGCAGATGGCCCCACAGATAATAAGATCAGCAGCTCTATTGGTGTTCCCCCGTGTCACAGCGGATCACAGGAGTTCTGCATGAATTTTGCGCAGTGTTTGAAAGCTATCATTCAACCATTATGCACCAGATATACACAAAAACTGCGTTTAAACGATCTCCCTTGTACAGATAAAAAAACATACGCCCACAACATCCCATTACCACACATCAACGCAAATGCAGTGGGTTCTCATCAGGCGCACGCCAAGACTGGGAGGCAGCAAGTTTTATTCTCTCACACAACCAACACTATTCAACGTTCCAAGGTGATTCTAGATTTGAAGCTTTCGTGACTGCAAGGATTCATATTCTTAGGTTTTTCGGTAAAGTCACCGTGTAGGTAAAACATTAAAATTAATAAAAGTAAAATAAAATAAAAATCACGACGTTTCGGAGGCAACACAAGCTTCCGTCTTCAGGTGGAACCGTCACAGCCACGACAGCTGTATCAAGTAAATGAGAGATCGCAAGAGCTACCACTCCGTATATATAATGGTTGGAGAGGGGGGAAGGGCCAAGTACGGCACACTTTTTATTAATTTGGTAAGGTGAGGCTTAAGACTAGGAATAGAATGCAGTCTATTGCAATCTCTCATTTACTTGATGCAGCTGTCGTGGCTGTGACGGTTCCACTGAAGACGGAAGCTTGTGTTGCCTCCGAAACGTCGTGATTTTTATTTTACTTTTATTGATTTCAACGTTCCCAGGTGAACCAAGCACATTGCGAGCGACTGCGCTCATCGCGGGCTAAGCACGTAAGGTGGTGGCCGCCGTCCCTACCCACTTCGCCGTTTGAGCGGAACCCCTTCGCTACCGTTGGACGGGAACAGGCGACGCGTACGGAGGCTGAAAAGCGAAGATGGAAGTGGACGACTTCTTTCCCGCGGTTGAAGAACCACGCGGGGACTCCGCACCCCCCCCCCCCTCCCCGTCAGTCACACTCTGGGTCCACATCACGATCTTAAATTTGGAGCTTTCGTGACTGCAGGAATTACTCTTTGGTTCTTTCGGTGAAGTCACGTATAAAGATAAAATAAAATTAAATACTAGCATAATACGACGTTTCGATTGCAACACAAGCAATCGTCATCGGGTATAAATGAAATAGCGACATAAAATCTAACCAGAAAACTATAGACAAACATATAAGCAGACAGACATCACCAAGGTACACAGAGAGAGAGCAACACAGGCACAGAGAGGGGGGATCGTCTCTGTGGCGAGGCCTTAAATAGACAGAGGGGGGCGGAGGCAGAGAGAGGGAGGGGTTAGAGAAAACATTAACATGTCAATGAGTACGAAGAGACGCGTAGTAAAGTACGCAGGCTTGAACATTAGGAGAGAGGGAGAAAGAACACACTAAATTAAATAACCTAGCAAAATATCGAAATGTTATGTAATACAACACAGAGAGTCGGTCAACACACAACGCATAGCCTGGTCGATTACGTATTTCAAAGATTGCTGAGTCAGCACGTGGCCATCCCCTTCTGGGCCACGTGCTCCGTCACATCTGGAATGTGCCCTCTAGTGAGCCCTTGTGTATAGTACACCCACTGTCGCCATAGAACAGCCCATTTATACTACAGGTGCAGTGCCATGAGGGGCCACTGTGCCAGCCCAAGAGGGGAGGGGCTGCTGGGGGCTCTGGGATCCCGGGCGGGTCCAGATGCTTAAGCCTCGGGCGCCAGGCGCTGGGTTCCCAGGGGGCCAGACGCTTAAGCCTCTGGGCGCCAGGCGCTGGGTTCCCAGGGGGTCCAGACACTTAGCCTCTGGGCGCCAGGCGCTGGGTTCCCAGGGGGTCCAGACGCTTAAGCCTCTGGGCGCCAGGCGCTGGGTTCCCAGAGGGTCCAAACGCTTAAGCCTCTGGGCGCCAGGCGTTGGGTTCCCAGGGGGTCCAGACACTTAAGCCTCCTGGACGCCAGGCGTTGGGTTCCCAGGGGGTCCAGACACTTAAGCCTCTGGGCGCCAGGCGCTGGGTTCCCAGGGGGCCCAGACGCTTAAGCCTCTGGGCGCCGCCAACGGGGGGGGGGGGCTGTGTGTGCTCTGTGGGATGTCTGGTGGCGCACACGGCCCCACCGCTCGTTGGACCAGGCATAAAAGGAGAGCTCCCTGGACGATCGGGGCCCAGTTGTAACTCAAGACCCAAGACCCACGACCAGCCATCTGAAGACCCTGGGATGCTGTGGAGAGCCAGCGATGGGACTCTGGAACTCCCGACTCTACGACCTTGTGAGGGCGAGTTCCGGAGCTAGCCAGAGTAGAATATCTAGGCTGTGTAGCTAGGCTGTGTACCTAGGCTGTAACAGAGTATCAGGACTGTTGGAGAGTTGGACTGTTGGAGTGTTGTATTGTAATAAAGAAGTTACATCTACAAGTGTCTCCGGAACCCGTTTTCACGTGTACCATTCTTAAAGTATCAGGAAATAATTTACGAGTCGCTTGATTCAACCACACTGGACACTGCCTGCACACCAGCACACCTCCAACCATTAGGATGCTCCCTGCATCTGTGGAAAACTGCCAGCCTCAATTTCTTGCAGTGCACCACAGCTCAATTGTAGACCCTGCTGCTCCGGGAACATGCTTCACTCGCTCCGTTGAAAAAACATTACACCAGCCGCCTGATACACGCACTTACCATTCTCTCTCCCAGTGCCAACTCCACAGCAAGGGGTACACCAGGGGTCGGGAACCTTTTTGACTGGGAGAGCCATAAAAGCCAAATATTTCTAAATATATTGCATTGAGAGCCATATAGTAATTTTTTACGTATAATAAATTAAATGTCTTACTTTTAATGCGACTTCTGGTGCTGCGTGGTTTTGCTGATGGCCTTGTGTAGTCTGGTTCGTACGTGGTGAGGCTGAGCTTCATGCAGGCGTTGAGGCCCCGTGACCCGTGAAATTTATCTTCAAAACTAATTTGTGTTTACTTTAAAATGAGACAGTATTATTAAGCAATATCACAAGTATTTTAAAATCAGTTCCAAACTGATTTTTATTTATTTTTTCAACTCAAAATTGTCTGGGAGCCATATGCCGTCACCAAAAGAGCCATATATGGCTCGCGAGCCATAGGTTCCCGACCGCTGGGGTACACGGTACAATGCTTTTCTCTAGGTGTGTGTGTGCAGCTTTGCGCCCATTACATGATTGTGTGTGGCCGGAGGAACAGCAAGCCTTCTACCCTACTATTCATAAAGCAATGCATCGTGTACCCCTGACCTCTCAATACACCTAAAGTAGGGTTGCCCAGACTTCTCAAAACGTGGTTCCATATTCATGCTTCAGTAGCGCTGCTGGTACTGTTCATCCCAGCGGGCCTGCTGTTGGAACTGCGGGTGCTGCTGCCGAAAGGCTGGCTGCTGCTGTCTGGCCCAACCTTTCTCCTCTCCATAGCCCTGCTGCTGGCCCATGCCGTGGGTCGGCTGCGAGGGCATTTGTTGCTGCTGCATCAGTGGCCGCTGTTGCTGCTGTTGCTGCTGCGGTGGCGACCGAAACACGGGTGCTTGCGGCTCCACCAAAGCCGCCGACTGCCCCTTCTGCGACACGGCAGCCGATGCCTGCTTAACGAGCTGCGATATCGCCGGAGCGCTCTGCATGAGCATGTCAAGCGCCTTGCGCACGTTGGGGTTATCCAGGCCGAGAGACGACAGGTTTACAGTGGTGGGACCGAATGTCGTGCTGGTGGTGACGCGCTCCTGCTGTTGCGGAGGCACCAGTTGCTGCTGCTGCTGCGACGGCATTCGCACGCCTTGGTCCGAGAAATCCCTGCCCATGTTGCCGTAGTTGCCGTAACCACCGACCTGACCCTGAGCTCCCTGCGCAGAGGTGGTGGCGCGCGCGCAGCGCATCCTCCATGGGTGCGTGGCTCAACTCGGACTGCGCGCCTACCGACGGCGTTCCTGGCAGCCAGCGCGAGTTGCGTCGCAGCGGGGAGAGAGGACGCGACGCCGCCACTTGCCCCATGTTGTTCGCCTGCTGTCTGCCCGCCGTGTGGCCCGATGGGGGCAAGCTCCCCTGCCTTCCCATCCCCGCCGCCATTGCACCTCCACCGCCGCCGTCGTTGTTGTTACCGCTGTTAAAAGCAGCGCCGGGCGCGTCGGCCGCCGCTCTGTTAGCGTACGCGCCTACGGCTTTGCTTGCCATGTTGGGCAGTTGTTGGTCAAGTCTCTGGCGAGCCGGTGGTGTGTTCTGTTGAAGATGGTGCATTCCAATCCCTCCCTCAGCCAAGCGTGGCGGGGCGGCTGGCTGATTACGCATTCCTGGCACACAATTGAAATCAAAATATGTGACGTGTTAAAGAGGCTACATTGACTATTTTTTTTTCTAGAAATGTGTTTCTCTTCGTCGTAGAGGAAAGCTGCTAGATGTGAAAAGGTGTAACGCCTTACCAAGTTTAGTTTCTGTACTGCAGTAATAAAAATGGTGAAATTCTAAAATCACCCTGGCTGAAGGACATAAGAAATGACAAATTTGAAAAAATGGGAATTATCAAAAAAACTCTAAATAATATTCACATACCCTGAGCCAAAATGAATGCAATGCCAGAATAAGTATAACCCGTAAAAACAAAGTTTTCACTATAAATCCTTTATATGCGTGGCAGCGAACTTAATATAAAGGATTTAAAAATATATTCGCCTGTGGAGGACGCGGGGATCGATCCCGCGACCTTTGCATGGGAAGCGAGGGCGCTACAACTGCGCTACTCCGCCACGGCCTGTGGATGGGTTACGCTCTGGGCTCCTACACTGTGACGTTCAGCCAAAGCCATGAATGCGTTCTATTTGAATATATGTAAAATAATTTTTTTTTTGCCTAAACAGTGTAAAATTTGGAGAATTTTTTTCACGAACAATAATTGTCTGGCACAACGAGTCTGTGTGGAAAATGTCAGCTCGATTGGATCACGGGAAGTGGGTTAAAAAACGACCGAAATATTTGCACGGTCGTAAGCAAGCAAGCACGCAAGCAAGCAAGCGAACTTAATATAAAGGATTTTAAAAAAGACACTGAAAAACACACCATATGAAGACATCTTAAATTGAGCCTCTCCACCAAATTTGCTTTCCTATTTACAAACTGAATATTAACATTAGGGCTTGAGGCAGGTAATACAACAGCTTATGTAAACACTGCAAACATAATTTCTTCAAGGCAGAATTCAGAATTTTAGCTGAAGGAAAAAAAAACCTCGTGAGATGGGACATCTCGCTTACTCGGGGTGTCCATTTAAAATGTTGATTTTGCACAATCGTTCAATGTTGCGAATGATATTCACAGGGTCTTAACTGCAACATTACAGCATTAGGCAAAGACTGACATTATCTACAACAGCGGTCGGGAACCTATGGCTCGCGAGCCATATATGGCTCTTCTGGTGACGGCATATGGCTCCCAGACAATTTTGAGTTGAAAAAAAAATACAAAATCAGTTTGGAACTGAATTTAAAATACTTGTGATATTGCTTAATAATACCGTGTCATTTTAAAGTAAACAGAAATTAGTTTTGAAGATAAATTTCACGGGTCACGGGCCTCAACGCCTGCACGAAGCTCAACCTCACCACGTACGAACCAGGACTACAAGGCCATCAGCAAAACCACGCAAGCACCAGAAGTCGCATTAAAAGTAGACATATTTAATTTATTATACGTTACAAATACTATATGGCTCTCAATGCAATATATTTAGAAATATTTGGCTTTTATGGCTCTCCCAGTCAAAAAGGTTCCCGACCCCTGCAATATACTATACCAACATTAATCACTTCCTAACATGGTTCACTATTGACGAGATAATCAACTGTAACATGAGCAACGCTGCTGTGCTTACCTCTGCCACGCACGCACCTTTAATGCGCAGCTACCGCTAAATTGTGGGTTAATTTCATGGAAACGGACACCCGGATTACCAAGTGGCCACCTCAAATGTGAAGTTCACTCCTCTCCCAAGAGAAACGGAGCTGATGCTGCTGCTGCTGCAGCAGAAGCAGCGTCCATGGGAAGTGGTGCCAAAATCCCTGTTGCAGCCGACCGGCCGGTGGAGTGGGAGTGATGACGTGATCCATAGCAAAAGCCAACGAGCTGATGCTGCTGCTGCAGCAGAAGCAGCGTCCCATGGGAAGTGGTGCCAAAATCCCTGTTGCAGCCGACCGACCGGCCGGTGGAGTGGGAGTGATGACGTGATCCATAGCGAAAGCCAACGAGCTGATGCTGCTGCTGCAGCAGAAGCAGCGTCCATGGGAAGTGGTGCCAAAATCCCTGTTGCAGCCGACCGACCGGTGGAGTGGGAGTGATGACGTGATCCATAGCGAAAGCCAACGAGCTGATGCTGCTGCTGCTGCTGCTGCAGCAGAAGCAGCGTCCATGGGAAGTGGTGCCAAAATCTCTGTTGCAGCCGACCGGCCGGTGGAGTGGGAGTGATGACGTGATCCATAGCGAAAGCCAACGAGCTGATGCTGCTGCTGCTGCTGCTGCAGCAGAAGCAGCGTCCATGGGAAGTAGTGCCAAAATCCCTGTTGCAGCCGACCCGACCGGCCGGTGGAGTGGGAGTGATGACGTGATCCATAGCGAAAGCCAACGAGCTGATGTGCTGCTGCCGCTGCTGCTGCAGCAGAAGCAGCGTCCATGGGAAGTGGTGCCAAAATCCCTGTTGCAGCCGACCGACCGGCCGGTGGAGTGGGAGTGATGACGTGATCCATAGCGAAAGCCAACGTGCCATCCACGTCTGTAAACTTCGCTTTTCTCACTACGAACTTTTCGCGGCGTACACCGATCCGCGTCCTGCTTAGATTTACGCAATGTTTCTGTGCCCAGGCCCCTGGCCTCCGTAACAAGATAATCTCACCTTTGATGTGGTAATGACGATGACTTCAAGATTTCTTGCCCTCTTCAATCTTGGTAGGCTTATTGTTGTTATAGATGTAATGTCATTATACTAATAACTTACAGCCGTTTGTAAATAACTACACTGTTTCGGTGATTATACTAATCTACTTGTAAAGTGTTCAAGTTATACTTTGAGTGTAAGGTTAAGTTTTTGTTTGTTACTATATGAATAGAGTGGTGCTCTTATTCATATAGTAGTTATACATGAAAATTTAAAGTTATTCTAGAGGTGGAATTCAACTTACGAGGTATTGTTAGTCTTATTTTATTGGTTTAAACTCATCATAGTATGAGCGTATGTGCAGTGTTCATATTATATACTGTAGTTTCGTAGTACATATAATGCTATTCTCAATAGTTTCCTCGAGTGTTCCAGTAGTGCCGGAATTCAAGTCAAGTTTCATGGCTTCAGTCACAGTTAACCCAAATATATTTTACAATCTTCCCGGATAATGCCTTAACATTGCCTACGAGACATCACCAATGCCTACCACTTATCTGCAGCAACCCCAAGACACACAGCACCAGTGCCCCTAGAGTCCCCCGCACGCTGCCACCGTACCTCTTTCGTCGAGCGCCTTTTCACGCAGAAAGCGCACTTGCTCCGAGATGCGATCCAGCTCTTCCAGGGACATGTCCTTCGCCTCGCTCAGAGCGCTGCGTAGCGACGACGACGGCGAGTTGGCATGCTGCGAGTAGGCCGCTGCCGCTGCCGCCCGCTCACTCGGGTACCTGGACGTGTTGCCGCGCGCGGGACCGGGCCGGTGAGGTGAATCTGTGGGCGACGCTCGCGCATGTAGCGGTGGGGCCAGGTGTCCGGAGCTGGTGGGGCACGCGCGGGGGGGGCCTGTGTCGAAAAGCCAGTTCGAAATTCCGGCACTTGCGAGAAACGGTGCGGCCGCTGCTGGCGCCGCAAGACGCTGTCGGCGCGCTCGGCCGCTTGTCTGGCGATCTCACTCCGCCGCCGCCCGCCGCCGCTCGCGTAGGTCGCCCATGTAAGACTCAAACTCGCGACCCACGAGCTCCATGGCCACGGGCAAAGGCGTGTGGTGGTGTTCTGGTGGAAAACGCGATGTTTATGGCGCCACATCGAAGCTACCCGGATATAAGTCAAACACTACAAACGCCACCTCAGTGGCATCGAAACAGAGAATTTTTTTTTTTCTCTGTAAGCCCCAACAACATAGGTTTATTAATCTTTGTTTCCATTTATTTGAAAGGAACACAAAGGCGAAACGATATTGCATTGCAAATAAGTATAACCCGTAAAACAAAGTTTTCCACTCTAAATCCTTTACATGCGTGGCGGCTAGAGTCCTCTCGTCCTCTGGCTTGAGATGGCTGCCACCTATGGGTCAGATGATTGCATTGCACCATTAAGCAATTGGTAATTAAATATAATATTTTTGTCCTAAAAAGTGTAACATTTCGGAAAATGATTTTCACGAACATTAATTGTCACGCACAACGAGTCTGTGTGCAAAATGTCAGCTCGATTGGATCACGGGAAGTGGGTTAAAAAACGACCGAAAGATTTGCACGGTCGTAAGCAAGCAAGCGAACTTAATATAAAGGATTAAAAAAAATACTGTCATACATTGCACCTATGGATGTACGCAAAATTATATTTTGCCAATCGATAATTACGTATAATTTGAAATTAAAAACGAACAATGCACGTGGAACTAAAAAATTCAACTTCCCTATTGGGTGAAAAACATTTTCCATCATGGCTGGTGACACCAAACGCAAGTTAACATTTTGCTGTGAAAAAAAAATTAGGTTTGCACAACTTTTACAAGACCAGCGTTCATCATCAGGCCTACAGAAAGCCTTCACCAATTTCAACGATTCTCCCATGGCGGAGTGCGATTCCCTTCGCACTTTTTCCGACTTTATGGAGCAGCAAGCTAGCCGGCCACATCCACAAATGAAGCTTGCCTTTCGGTTGCCACGATGCATACGGGGGTCGGAGGGCTTACGTTGCTTGTTCCCCTGAAGGACGTGGACAGAGCAACAGTTGTCCGTCACGTGTTGGGGCTTCACGGCGATGGCGAAGGCGGAGCCTCCATTCCTTACATCGTTCAGGGCCTGGCCCAGGAGGTTCTGCGAGCTCAGCATGATGAGATCCACAGTGAGGCCCATATTCCGAGCTTGCTTTCCTATATTCTCTGCATAGTCCCTGCAACACCACAGAACCAATAAGTCAGGAATGGAGCAATAATAAGTATAACCCGTAAAAACAAAGTTTTTCACTATAAATCCTTTATATGCGTGGCAGCGAACTTAATATAAAGGATTTAAATATATATTCGCCTGTGGAGGACGCGGGGATCGATCCCGCGACCTTTGGCATGGGAAGCGAGGGCGCTACCAACTGCGCTACTCCGCCACGGCCTGTGGACGGGTTTACGCTCTGGGCTCGTATACTGTGACGTTCAACCAAAGCCAAGAATGAGTTCTATTTGAATATACGTAAAATAAAAAATTTTTGCCTAAAAAGTGTAAAATTTTGGGAATTTTTTTTCACGAACATTAATTGTCTGGCACAACGAGTCTGTGTGGAAAATGTCAGCTCGATTGGATCACGGGAAGTGGGTTAAAAAACGACCGAAAGATTTGCACGGTCGTAAGCAAGCACGCAAGCAAGCAAGCAAGCATGCAAACTTAATATAAAGGATTTAAAAATTGTGTCACATACTTAAATGAGTACTTGGTAGCAGTCATCGTCATAGGCAGTTTCTGAGTCAGTCTCTCTTCCGAAGATCCACCACCGAATTCCCAAAAACTGATACTAATTTTACAGAACGCAGATGTCGTATGGGCTGAGTCTCTTTCTGACTGGGCTATCAGTTCGCAAACGCTTGATTGCAATGCGAGCAGACTTTACAAGATGCCCTCCCAGCTAAATAAGAAAAAAGTATAAGGAATTCATGACAATATAGATTTGAGGAGGCTCTAAGGGTTAACGTGTGTTTATATCAAATCACCAACAATGATATTACAGTGGGCCTGAATTCCAGACTCTCACCAAAAATGTACCTTCAATTATAGTAAGTTTTCCAATTTCAGCTGAGTTGATAATTAGAAGGAAGCATCCATTGTAAAAGTTTGATTTTGCAATTCTGCAAAATATTATTTCTACTGACAAGTGGTTGACCACGTCAGATACTCAAAGTTCCGTGAAAGAACTGGACTGAGATCAAGCCGGTAAGAGAATGGTGCACGGAGATGATAATTTTTGGTAATTCAAAATTCGCAATTTTTTTCAGTGTTGAAACTCCAGTCAAATAATTTTACTTAATTATTTTCCAGCAGGAATAGCCAATCCATTGCTATTTCATCATATATAACGTTCAAAAGTATCAACTAATGACTTTGTGTAAAAGTCAAGCTTTTTTGTTTAAACTCAAAAGCGCTTGAAGCTTTCGTGAAATAGGAACGTGATTGTAAAATTTTACACGATAAAATATTAGGAGTTATACTTCGTTTACGTGTGTAATTCATTTTCAGTTACGGAATGTAAAATTCTACATTTCCGAATGACAATTCCTCCAGCCTAAAGTCTCCACCTAGTGTCAATACAGCATCACTGTAAGAATATCCTTTTCTCATTACATGGGAATTGTAGCCAAATATGACGTAATCACTTACTTAATGGCAGGGTAAATAAAATCTTGATTTAAAGCTTTTGTGACTGCAGGGATTGATATTCTTTTTAAATCCTTTATATTAAGTTCGCTTGCTTGCTTGCTTGCGTGCTTGCTTGCTTACGACCGTGCAAATCTTTCGGTCGTTGTTTAACCCACTTCCCGTGATCCAATCGAGCTGACATTTTGCACACAGACTCGTTGTGCGTGACAATTAATGTTCGTGAAATTTTTTCTCCAAAATTTTACACTGTTTAGAGAAAACAAATTAAATATTTAATTACCAATTGCTTAATACTGGCAGACAATCATCTGACCCATAGGTGGCAGCCATCTCAAGCCAGAGGACGAGAGGACTCTAGCCGATGCCACGCATATAAAGGATTTAGAGTGAAAAACTTTGTTTTTACGGGTTATACTTGTTTCCCTTCTACGTGACTTTACCGAAGAACTAAGAGTATGTAAATAAAATCCTGCAGTCAATATGGAGCAGATGCCAGTGGCAGATCCACACGAAATGTCACCACTCACTTTTGCTGCCGTGAAGCCACAATGACAACACAGTCCACAGGTCTCTCACTGTCATACTGTTTGAGATTTCATCATAAACTTTAGGTAGAGCTCTTCCCGCTTGATTTCATCTCCTGACCAAAATATAGTTGAAAGCATTCAGCGCAAGACAAACTGCACATAGTTAGAATATTACAATTTTCCTCAAATTCTAATGCTGTCTGAAGCAAGCTGCAATAATAATAAAAAAATCCTTCATCACATTTGACTACATATCTAATGCACCCTAAATGTAAAAACTGTAACATACTCGATAAATGTCATCTTAATAAGTGACAAGTTAGAACTGAAGAGTTTGGAGGGCAGAATTATAGATGGCACCAGCAAATAAAACATTAAAAACTGAACCTAAGTTAGTGTCTGCACGAGAAAAAGCTAAGCACATTACATAATGCGCGGTTAGTCCCTTCATCTATATATATTTTTTGAAAACTTTTTGAATAGAATTTATATCTAGATCACACCACATGAAATAATAATCTGACAGACCTGATGAAGGCATGTCTCTGGCTGGTCGCTGGTCTTCATCATCGTATGATGGCCCTCTATAAAATAAAAAAAACACCATTACACCATTTCTCACAATCAAAACATCGCTCAAAATACCAATCGTGCTCTGTAATGAATACTCCAGTTACCTGAAAGGCGGCTCGTTCTGGTCCTCTTCACCCCACAGCGAAGTGTTGGGTCCCCTTTTTTTCCATAGCCTCCCCTGCCGGACATGCCCCCCCGACCGGGCATGCCCCCCCGACCGGGCATGTCCCCTCTTTCGTGCATGTCCCCTCTTTCCTGCATGTCCCCTCTTTCGTGCATGTCCCCTCTTTCGTGCATGTCCCCTCTTTCGTGCATGTCCCCTCTTTCGTGCATGCCCCCTCTTTCGTGCATGCCCCCTCTTTCTCGCATGCCCCCTCTTCCGTAATTATCCCGTCTTTCGTGCATGCCTCGTCTATCAATCATACCTCCTCTGCCAGCCATGCCCTCCCTATCGAACATGCTGCCTCTACCACCCATGCCATCCCTATCGTGCATGCCGTCTCTTCCACCCATGCCCTCCCTATCGTGCATGCCGTCTCTTCCACCCATGCCCTCCCTATCGAACATGCTGCCTCTACCACCCATGCCCTCCCTATCGTGCATGCCGCCTCTACCACCCATGCCCTTCCTATCGTGCATGCCGTCTCTTCCACCCATGCCCTCCCTATCGTGCATGCCGTCTCTTCCACCCATGCCCCCTCTGTCGTGCATGCCCCGCATGCCACCCCTATTGGGCATCCCCCCTCTGCAAGGCATTCCACCCCGGCCAGGCATGCTGCCCATCAGTGGTTTGCTGTTCATTATGTAATGGGGACCGCCATGGAACACAGGCTGCTCATTCCGCGAGGCCATCCTGTCCTGGGATGGGAAAAGCCGTGGCACCCTCCTGTCATCCCTCTCCCGCGAGCTCCTCCGCTCACGCGACCCCTCCTTTGAACGCCTGCGGTCGTCACGGCGCTCCCGGCTGGCACGTTTTTCTCTGCCACTCCTTGCTGATGAGTCGCGGTGGCCATCGCGAGACGAGGGTGGTGACCGGGACTTATCACGGGTCGAGCGGTGCTCGAGTCTTGGCTCGATGACCCGCTCAGGCGAACGCCTGAGGAGAAAGCTTCCATGCATTATCGTGCGTGCAGACGCCACCTGAAATAGACTTGCAAACATTGGCCTAACTTTTGCGAAACACAGGTGCTGAGTTACTGGAATTAATACATAGCTGAGCATAAAGGCAAATTATTTATTTTAATGAGAAATAAGACATGCACGGATAACTATAGAACCATTATATATTTTTAGGAACATTCTATAAAAAATTGCCATCTTTTTAAATCCTTTATATTAAGTTCGCTTGCTTGTGCTTACGACCGTGCAAACCTTTCGGTCGTTTTTTAACCCACTTCCCGTGATCCAATCGAGCTGACATTTTGCACACAGACTCGTTGTGCGTGACAATTAATGTTCGTGAAAATTTTTTTTCAAAATTTTACACTGTTTAGGGAAAACAAATTAAATATTTAATTACCAATTGCTTAATGGTGCCATGCAATCATCTGACCCATAGGTGGCAGCCATCTCAAGCCAGAGGACGAGAGGACTCTAGCCGCCACGCATATAAAGGATTTAGAGTGAAAAACTTTGTTTTTACGGGTTTATTTTTTTAACGTTGCATGTTTTTTGACATTGACTTAACTCAGGTGCTCAAAATGCATTTAACAATCAAACAATGGTCACTAGATATATCATTCAGCTTGCTATAAAAAAACAGCAAAAAACAAAAACTGACCTCTTTGAATCATCATTTCTGTAGAAATAACAATTATAAACAATGTTAAATAATATAAAACAATTAAACATGAATCTTACCATCAGCCAAGGGAGGTGTATTCACAACACTCAATAGTAAAAAAAATTAACCCGTAAAAACAAAGTTTTTCACTATAAATCCTTTATATGCGTGGCGGCTAGAGTCCTCTCGTCCTCTGGCTTGAAATGGCTGCCACCTATGGGTCAGATGATTGTCTGCCCAGCATTAAGCAATTGGTAATTAAATATTACATTTTTTTCCCCTAAACAGTGTAAAGTTTAGGGAAAATGTTTTCACGAAAATTAATTGTCACACACAACGAGTCTGTGTGGAAAATGTCAGCTCGATTGGATCATGGGAAGTGGGTTAAAAAACGACCGAAAGATTTGCACGGTCCTAAGCAAGCAAGCGAACTTAATATAAAGGATTTAAATACCAAAGTGTGCATCTCACTCTTAAAATGGTGTGAAATTGAGAATTTCCATTAAAACCTAATGGATATACACAAATGTCATCAAAACAAGTGGTGTATGAAGTGATAGATATATACTGAACTATTAAACACACTTGATGCAAAAACTATTTAATGAGTGGTTTATACACAGCACTTCAAATTAAAATGGGCATTTTCAGTTAATCTTGAATGACTTTTCTAAGGCTATCCAAAAGGGTGTCCTTCTGAAATAATATACCCAGACAATTCCACTGCAGATTTTATGCATCCGTGTAAAAATGTCATTAAAGTCTGAAGTGTAATTATGTGCTCCATTAAGTAAACTGTATGTCAGAGGGGCAGAAAGGCCACTTGCGATTTGCCGACACGAATGAAGATGCTTTGTGACTAGAACACAATAACTGTCTTGCAACTACACATGCAAATTTCATGTGAAAATAGTTTAACATCGGCAATGCCAGAAAGCTGTTTTAAAGATTAAAACATTTTACAAAGGTGGCTAAACCACGGATTTTTGCTTGTGATTCAATGTTAACAAAATTTTGTTTAAATGTTGAACATTGTAAATAAGATTTGACTTAAAGCTTTCATGACTGCAGGGATTCATATTCTTGGTTCGTTCAGTAAAATCACGTAGAAGGGAAATAATAAAATAATATAAATATAAAACAATAAAAAATTATCACGACGTTTCGACTGCAACACAAGCTATCATCAATAGTCAACGTGTTTGGGTTTAGATCGCCGCGTTATTTATAAATGTGTCGTAACCCTCCACCACCCGACACGGCCAATCGGTAAAAAAAGTGTCACGTGACAAAAGACAAATAGTTCACTGCTTTAGCCCCCACACCGGTGTGTTGAAGCGTGAAACCACAACATTTACAAATTTTGAGTAGTACGACGTTTCGCTGGTAATTGCATCCAGCATCATCGGGCAATTCGCCAGAATGGTCGCGAAAGCCTACGTGTTAAAATCATCATCATCAGGTGTGAAATCCACAGCTATTATATTATTTTATTATTTCCCTTCTACGTGACTTTACCGAAAGAACCAAGAATATTGTAAATAAACTAAGTGTATGCCAAATTCAGATTCTTTGGGTCTTTCGGTACAGTCACGTAGATAGGTTCAAAGTCACGTAGATAGGTTCAAATAAACTATCTACGTGACTTTACCAAAAGACCCAAGAATATGAATTCCTGCAGTCACGAAAGCTCTAAGTCAAGACTCATGCCAAATTAAATTTCATATCTTTAGGAACCTGCATAAAAATATGACATTGGTTAAATGGTTAGGCTCTTCTGTAGAATAATTATGTAACTTTCAGAGAAACCACTTACACATATATGAATAATATTCTTGACAGCAAGCAACAACAACAACAAAAATATTAGAACAAGTTTTTCAGTAAAAAATGAATAACATCATTTAGTAAAATTTCCAAATCACTATAGAAAGTGTGACAAGCTCCAAAGTGAAATGTGGTTTCCATTGTTTGACAATATGGTAGCTAAATTGTTAGAATGGTTTTAGTTACATGAATGTATACTTGAGGACAACACAAAAGGCTTTCATAATTAAAAGTGAATCTCGACAAGTTATGACAGGCAAACAAGTGGTTAATAAGTATAACCCGTAAAAACAACGTTTTTCACTATAAATCCTTTATATGCGTGGCAGCGAACTTAATATAAAGGATTTAAAAATATATTCGCCTGTGGAGGACGTGGGGATCGATCCCGCGACCTTTGGCATGGGAAGCGAGGGCGCTACCACTGCGCTACTCCGCCACGGCCTGTGGACGGGTTTACGCTCTGGGCTCGTATACTGTGACGTTCAGCCAAAGCGATGAATGAGTTCTATTTGAATATATGTTAAATAATTTTTTTTTTGCCTAAAAAGTGTAAAATTTTGGGAATTTTTTCTCGAACATTAATTGTCTGGCACAACGAGTCTGTGTGGAAAATGTCAGCTCGATTGGATCACGGGAAGTGGGTTAAAAACGACCGAAAGATTTGCACGGTCGTAAGCAAGCAAGCACGCACGCAAGCACGCAAGCAAGCGAACTTAATATAAAGGATTTAAAAATGTCCAGATGGCATAGAAACTAAAATACTTTTCAACCCTTTAAAACACATGCGTGCACACTGTTTGTAGAAATGTTGGTGTTTGGGGCTGAGGACTGATTTCTTTTACCTTTTGTAACTTTTTGTGGACTGACTTTAGGCATTGGTCTCTTTTCACTCTGAAACCACACAAATCTCTGCAATAAAATAGTGATGACAGATATTAATAAGACTGCATGTCAACACAACAGGTAAAAAACTGAAAAAAGCAAAGTCAAATGTGGTGCAGTGGTCATAAATCACAAATACTAAGCCTGTATGATTTAAGAATTTAATGTTATAACGTGGGATGAATGCTTGTCTTAATTGGCTTACCAATGATGTTGCATGCATAACAAATTCTAAATGTGTACTGTAATTTAACAAAATATATGCACTCGTTGGATTATAAATTATGGAACCTTCAGCGAAATCCATGTAATTTGGCATCAAAAATTGTCTTGAAATGAACCATCTGCACATAACCATACCCCGCCAGTGTTTGGTAATGCAGGGTGGACATTACTCATGAAATAATCAGAGGCACTAATGAATACTTTTTTTAAAATGTCCTGCAACGCATTATATACAAGAAGATACGGTGCAGTATAGCTTCTTTTTTGCTAAATATATTTTAACCATGACAATCTCTCCAAGCTTTTGTGTCAACTGAAAAGTGGAAACAGCAAAGTATAATGTCCATAGTGCACCACACTTTGTAAAAGCACTCAATATTGCTGCGCCATCTTGGCCGCGTCGTCGTCGTCAGCGTCTTTGAGGTGAAAATAAACAATTTCATTTCAATTTAAAAGCGCAGCCATCGCGTTGTCATTGTGCGAGGACGGTGTTGGGGGCCCCGGTTGACAATCGAGGTTGAGCAGAAAGCAAACTGCGCGGGCCAAATCGGAACGCCCCGAGGTGGCGAGCGCGGCCTTTGTGCGGACGTGGGGTTATGGCAGTAGTCACCATCACTACCATCATCATCATCACTACCATCATCACCATCACTACCATCATCATCACCACCATCACTACCATCATCACCATCACTACCATTATCACCATCACTACCATCATCATCATCACCACCATCATCATCACCACCATCATCATCATCACTATCATCACCACTATCATCATCATCATCACTACCATCATCATCATCACTACCATCATCACCATCACTACCATCACTACCATCATTATCATCACCACCATCATCATCACCACCATCACCACCATCATCATCACATCATCATCATCATCACTACCATCATCATCATCACTACCATCATCATCATCACTACCATCATCACCATCACTACCATCATCACCATCACTACCATCATTATCATCACCACCATCATCATCACCACCATCATCATCACTATCATCACTATCATCACCATCATCATCACTACCACCATCATCATCATCATCACCACTATCATCACCACCATCACCATCACTATCATCACCATCATCACCACCATCATCATCATCACCACCATCATCACTATCATCATCATCACTATCATAACCACTATCATCATCATCATCACTACCATCATCATTCACTACCATCATCACCATCATACCATCACTACCATCATTATCATCACCACCATCATCATCACCACCATCACCACCATCATCATCACATCAACTATCATCATCACCATCATCATCATCACTACCATCATCATCATCACCACTATCATCACCCATCACCATCACTATCATCACCATCATCACCACCATCATCATCATCACCACCATCACTACCATCACTACCATCACCACCATCATCATCACTACCACCATCACCACCATCACCATCTACCATCATCACTACCATCATCATCACCATCATCATCACCATCACTACCATCATCATCATCACCACCATCATCATCATCACCACCATCATCATCACTATCATCATCATCACTATCATCACCACTATCATCATCATCACTACCATCATCATCATCACTACCATCATCACCATCACTACCATCACTACCATCATTATCATCACCACCATCATCATCACCACCATCACCACCATCATCATCACTATCATCATCATCATCATCACTACCATCATAATCATCACTACCATCATCACCATCACTACCATCATCACCATCACTACCATCATTATCATCACCACCATCATCATCACCACCATCACCCCATCATCATCACTATCATCACTATCATCATCACCATCATCATCATCACTACCACCATCATCATCACCACTATCATCACCACCATCACCATCACTATCATCACCATCATCACCACCATCATCATCATCACCATCATCACTATCATCATCACCACTATCATCATCATCATCACTACCATCATCATCATCACTACCATCATCACCATCACTACCATCATTATCATCACCACCATCATCATCACCACCATCACCACCATCATCATCACTATCATCACTATCATCATCACCATCATCATCATCACTCACTCACCATCATCATCATCACCACTATCATCACCACCATCACCATCACTATCATCACCATCATCACCACCATCATCATCATCACCACCATCACTACCATCACTACCATCACCACCATCATCATCACTACCACCATCACCACCATCATCACCACCATCACCATCTACCATCATCACTACCTCATCATCACCATCATCATCATCACTACCATCATCATCATCACTATCACCATCATCATCATCACCACCATCACCATCTACCATCACCACCATCAGTACCATCATCACTACCATCATCACCACCATCACTACCATCATCACCATCATCACCATCATCACCATCATCACCACCATCATCACCACCATCACCACCACCCACCCACTCACCCTCTCACTCAACCCCCCACTTACCCACTCACCCACCCACCCCCACCCAATCACTCACTCACCCACTCACTCACTCACCCACCCACTCACCCACCCACTCACTCATCCCCACTCACTCACCCACCCACCCACCACCCCCCACCCACTCACTCACCCACTCACTCACTCACCACCCACCACCCACTCACTCACCCACTCACCCACCCACTCACCCACCCAATCACTCACCACTCACTCACCCACCCACCCACCCAATCACTCACTCACCCACCCACTCACTCACCCACTCACTCACCCACCCACTCACACTCACTCACCCACCCACTCACTCACCACCCACTCACCCACCCACCCACCATCACTCACTCACCACCCACTCACCCACTCACTCACCCACCACCCACCCACTCACCCACCATCACTCACCCACTCACTCACTCACCCACCCACCCACTCACCACACCAATCACTCACTCACTCACCCACCCACCCACCCACTCACCCACTCACTCACTCACCCACCCACCCACTCACCCACCCAATCACTCACTCACCCACCCACCCACCCACTCACCCACCCACTCACTCACCCACTCACTCACCACCACCCACTCACTCACTCACCCACTCACTCACTCACTCACCCACCCACCCATCACCACCCACCCACCACTCACCCACCCACCCACCACTCACCCACCCACCCACCCACACTCACCCACCCACCACCCACTCACACTCACCCACCCACCCACCCACACCCACCACCCACCCACTCACCACCCACCCACCCACTCACCCACCCACCCACCCACTCACCCACCACCACCCACTCACCCACCCACCCACCCATCACTCACTCACCACCACCACCCACCCACTCCTCACCCACTCACTCACTCACTCACCCACCCACTCACCCACCCACCACCCACCTCACTCACCCACTCACTCACCCACTCACCCACCCACCCACCCACCCACCCACTCACCCACCCACCCACGCACCACTCACCCACCCACCCACCACCCACCCACCCACCCACCTCACTCACCCACCCTACCCACCCCACCCCACCCACTCACCCACCCACTCACCCACCCACCCACCCACTCACTCACCCACCCACCACTCACCCACCCACCACCCACCCACCCACTCACTCACCCACCCACCACTCACCCACTCACTCACCCACCCACACCACTCACTCACCCACTCACCCACCCACTCACCCACCCAATCACTCACCCACTCACTCACCCACCCACCCAATCACTCACTCACCCACTCACTCACTCACCCACCCACTCACCCACCCACTCACCCACCCACTCACCACTCACTCACCCACCAACCCACCCACTCACTCACTCCCACCCACCCACCCACTCACCCACCACCCACCCACCACCCACCCACTCACTCACTCACCCACCCACTCACCCACCCAATCACTCACCCACCCACCCACTCACCCACCAATCACTCACTCACCCACCCACCCACCCACTCACCCACTCACTCACCACTCACCCACCCACCCACTCACTCACCCACCCAATCACTCACTCACCACCCACCCACCCACTCACCCACTCACTCACTCACCCACCCACCCACTCACCCACCCACTCACCCACTCACCCACCACTCACCCACTCACCACCCACTCACCCACTCACCCACCCACCCACCCACTCACCCACCCACCCCCCACTCACCCACCCACCCACCACCCACCACCACTCACCACCCACCCACCCACTCACCCACCCACCCACCCACTCACCCACCCACCCACCCACTCACCCACCCCACCCACCACTCACCCACCACCCACTCACCCACCCACCACTCACCCACTCACCCACCCCCACCCACCCACTCACCACCACCCACCCACTCACCCACCCACCCACTCACTCACCCACCACCCACTCACCCACCCACCCACTCACCCACCCACACACACCACCCACCCACTCACCCACCCACCCACCCACTCACCCACCCACCCACCCACTCACCCACCCACCCACCCACTCACCCACCCACCCACCCACTCACCACCCACCCACTCACCCACCCACCCACTCACCCACCCACCCACCCACTCACTCACCCACCCACCCACTCACCCACCCACCCACCCACCCACCCACCCACCCACCCACTCACCCACCCACCCACTCACTCACTACCCACACTCACTCATCCACCCACTCACCCTCTCACTCACCCACTCACTCACTCACCCACCCACTCACCCACCCACCCACTCACCCACCCATTCACCCACTCACCCACCCACTCACCCTCTCACTCACCCACTCACTCACTCCCTCTCACTCACCCACTCACTCACTCACCCACCCACTCACTCACCCACTCACCCACCCACTCACCCACTCACCCACCTTCGCTTCTTCGCGATAAATGTTGCGAACATAAACTTCCCTTTGGCAGCGAGAAGGGCTTGAATCGCACGCAATGTTCAACATGCAAGGAGGTGTATCGGGTGGAAATGTGTAATAATCGACTGTTGCGGTGCACAGACGCGTGAGAAAGCGCGGGAAACCGCCGGGGGGGGTTCACTTCCGGATCGGAGTCGATTCGATTCGCTGTAGGAATCGATGAGTTCAATTCATTAAGTCTGTTGTACTTACACTGTGGAGTCGATTCGATTCGCGGTTGGAATCGATGAGTTCGATTCATTAACTCTGCCGCACTTACGCTGCGGAGTCGATTCGACTTCGCGGTTAGGATCGATGGAATAATTAACGCTAGCGTAGAGTTCATTAACATTTAACGTTTTTAAATCCTTTATATTAAGTTCCAATCGAGCTGACATTTGGCACACAGACTCGTTGTGCGTGACAATTAATGTTCGTGAAAAAAAATCAAAAATTTTACACTTTTTAGGGAAAACTAATTAAATATTTAATTACCAATTGCTTAATGCTGGCAGGCAATCATCTGACCCATAGGTGGCAGCCATCTCAAGCCAGAGGACGAGAGGACTCTAGCCGCCACGCATATAAAGGATTTAGAGTGAAAAACTTTGTTTTTACGGGTTTACTTGTTATTGATAATCCCGTTGGATCAACACATTCATGAGAATTCTTAGCCGGGGTGCACGCACCCCCTGAGTGTGCGAGATGCCCTTTCTGGGGGGTACGAGGCATGACCAGATTTTAATTCTAGATTTGAAGCTTTCGTGACTGCAAGGATTCATATTCTTAGGTTTTTTTCGGTAAAGTCACGTAGGTAAAAACATCAAAATTAATGAAAAAAAAGAAAAAAAAATCACGACGTTTGTGTTGCCTCCGAAACGTGATTTTTGTTTTATTTTATTTTCATTAATATTGATGTTTTTTACCTACGTGACTTTACCGAAAAAACCTAAGAATATCATATACGTATTCTATACAGTATTATGCTTTTCTTAAGTTTTGCTGGCTGGCTGGCACGCGGTGGGGACGTCACAGGCACCCCCACAGCGTTGAGCCGGGGGGCTCGTGCGTGCTGGAGGAATCCGATGAGCTTTAAAGCTCTTTTACACAGACGTCCAGTCGGGGTGGGTCAGAGCGTTATTACAACAACAATACAAAAAAACGATATGAGTACAAAGTATAGAGCACGTAAACAAGTCACTTTAAATATTATGAATAAAACTAAACGTTTGTTTTTATCTTAACAGGTAAATCCAACTGAGGTATTAGCTTATTTAAAAATCCTTTATATTAAGTTCACTCGCTTGCTTGCTTGCGCGCTTACGACCGTGCAAATCTTTCGGTCGTTTTTTTAACCCACTTCCCGTGATCCAATCGAGCTGACATTTTGCTACACAGACTCGTTGTGCGTGACAATTAATGTTCGTGAAAATT
>NW_026891278.1:0-11218 GCF_015708825.2 Lethenteron reissneri | reverse complement strand
TCATGGTGAGTGTGATGGTGAGTGTGATGGTGAGTGTTCATGGTTGGTGAGTAATACTGAGTGTGAGTTTGACTAAATATCTTCCCTCTCGCTGTCTCTGCTTTCCCCCCTAACTACCTCGCCTGGTATACAGGAGTTTGTAGGTTCGATCCCGACCCTGATGCCTGCTGTATATTTGGAGTTTGCGTGTCTCTGTCTCTCCCCGTGGTCGCGTGGATTTTTCTCTGGGTTCTGCGGTTTTTCTCTCCACATTAAGAAACATTCGTTTAAAGCAGGGGTCCTCAAACTTTTTAAACAGGGGGCCAGTTCACTGTCCCTCAGACCGTTGGAAGGCCGGACTATAGTTAAAAAAACTATGAACAAATTCCTATGCACACTGCATATATCTTATTTTGAAGTGAAGAAACAAAACGGGAAAAATACAATATTTAAAATGAAGAGCAAGTAAAGTTAAATCAACAAACTTGCCAGTATTTCAATGGGAACTATGGGCCTGCTTTGGCTATGAGATTGTCATGTCCGGTTCCATTTGTCACTGCTAATCGTAACAAGTGATGCAGTGTCATCCGTTAGTCTAGATCTGGTGGAGATTTCAAATGTTTCATTCTGGAAAAAGTCTGTTCACAGACTTGTGTTGCCAAAGATGGTTGCCATTTTGAGTGCATGGTTCCTGAGATGAGGATATGTCTCAGAGGAGAGAGATGCATAGAAATTATGAAGGCTGCTTGACTTGAATGCGTCTTTCAGAGAGTCACAATTCTGCAGTTCAGCCAGTTCCATTTGGTAAATTGTATCCCATTTTCAATGTCAATAGACAAATGGGTTACGGAAAAGCTGTAGTATCCTGTTCATGGAGATGAAGCTCTTTAAATCTAATATTGGAACTCCTTTTGCAATTTTTCCAGTGAATCCACACATGTTTTGTTTGGGAATGCAACCAATGGTTTTTCCGCTAACAGATTTTGAGTTGTGGGGAGATGGCAGAAGTTTTCCTCCTTCACTTGTTTGATGAGGAGGCCTAATTTTACTTCAAATGCTTGGACATGTGATTGCATATCACAGATGAGCTTCCCCTTTCCTTGAAGTTGCACATTGAAACTGTTGAGTAGCTCTGTTACATCTGTCAGAAAGGCAAGGTGCCATTTCCATTCTGCATCATTGAGCTCTGGTACTTCTTTGTTTTTTGAAAGCAGAAAAGCTGTAATCTGTGGAAGTAAGTCATAGAAACGTTTCAAAACTCTCCCTCGACTCAGCCAACGGACTTGTGTGTGGTACAGAACATCTTCATAGTCAACATTTAGCTCCGACAGAAATTCCTGAACTTGTCTGTGGTTTAGTGCATGACCTCTAATGAAGTTAACACAAGATACCACAATTTTCATAACAGAGTCCCACTTCAGTGATTTACTACACAGCGCTTGTTGGTGGATGAGGCAGTATATGGCTATTGGATGAGAATGGTTATGTTTGTCCATCTCTTGGTTAATGCGAGCAATTACTCATTTCTTAGACCCCACCATGCTAGGAGCACCATCAGTTGTCACACTGGCTAGTTTAGCCCAGTTCAGCTCCAAAACCATTCACAGTTTGGCAAACCTTTTCATAGATATCCTCTCCTGTAGTTGTTCCTTTGATGCTTTGCAGTGCAGCAAGCTCTTCTGTGACTTCGAAATAGTCATTCGTCCCACGAATAAAAATTAAAAGTTGTGCAGAATCACGAACATCATTGCTTTCGTCGAGTGCCAAGGAAAAATAGGAAAGTTTTTTTGTGGAGTTTTGCAAATGCTGATGCAAATTGTCTCCCATTTCTTCAATCCTCCGTGTAATTGTAGGTCCTGAAAGACTCACTGTACTAAACAAATCGGCCTTCTCTGGACACATCTCTTTGGCAACAGAAAGAAGGCATTCTTTAACAAATTCTCCCTCCACGGATGGTCTGCCAGTGCACGCTATTAGCTTGGCAACTTGAAAACTTGCTCGCAGTGATGAAATATTTAGCTGCTTCTGCTTCACAAAAGTATTTTGCTGAGTTGTTAATGTATTTTTCAGTTTTAATATTTTATCTTTTCTCACTTCTCCGACCAAACAATCATATTTATCTTTATGTTGAGTTTCATAGTGTCGACATAAATTGTATTCTTTGAACACAGACACTATATTCTGGCATATCAGACACACAGCTCTTTCCTTGTACTGCATGAAAAAGTAATCATAAGTCCACTGTTCTTTGAATATCCTACACTCCGAGTCAATTTTTCTCTTTCTTGACATCATTGTTTCCTAGGGAGTCAAAATTGCTATTAGTAAAATACCAATATATATACAGCGCTACAAAAACAATATACCTGCAATAACTTTGCCCACACAGAGACATACAAACTGCACTGCCCATCAATGCAGTCTGATTGGGGGAACTCCGCTTTTACCCCAGGCTCACACTGGTGCGGGTGCCATTAAAAAGTGAATTACATCTGCAGTTTTGTTCACAGATCGCAGTGCGGTGGGCCCAATGAGTGCCCACCGCCGCAGCTCAATCAGTGCTCACCAGCGCAGCCCAATCAGTGCCCACTAGCGCAGCTCAATCAGTGCTCATCAGCGCAGCCAAATCAGTGCTCGCCACCGCAGCCCAATGAGTGCTCACCAGCGCAGCCCAATGAGTGCTCACCAGCGCAGCCCAATGAGTGCTCACCAGCGCAGCCCAATGAGTGCTCACCAGCGCAGCCCAATTAGTGCTCACAAGCGCAGCCCAATTAGTGCTCACAAGCGCAGCCCAATTAGTGACCATGGGCCGGATAAATGTCCTCAGCGGGCCGCATGTGGCCCGCGGGCCCGTAGTTTGAGGACCCCTGGTTTAAAGTTTTGACTTAAAACTTTCGTGACTGCAGGAATTCATATTCTTGGTTCTTTCGGTCAAGTCACGTAAATAGAAAAAAAAAACTATTTTTTTTAAGTAAAAAGAATAAGATGAATTGAAAATAATAAAAGCAATTTATATTTATTTATTTGCATTACTAATTTTTGGTTTTTTATTTACGTGACTTTACCGAAAGAACCAAGAATATGAATATTCGTTTAAAGTATTTGGCTGCTATAATTTACACGTGATGATGAGCCACTTCGTTGAGCTATTATTGGTGCCAAGTCGCTTCTGAATAAGTAATATTTAAAAGTACTTTTTTTTTTAAAAAACACGCTTTAATTAAATTAAATGTACCACGACTCCAGGAAGTGGCCCCGATGCTTGCCAACGTCAGTTGAGCGTGGACAATTAGACCCAAGCCGAAACATAACATATAAAATGAATGTTTAAAACTACTTGTTTTTTATAGAATGTAGTTTGTCATCAGTATGACATAAGTATACCAAGTTTGCAGTCGATACCACATTGGGAAGTGGGTTAAAATTGAGTTGCAAGATTTGAGGATACGACAACAACAACAGAGTGAGTTAAATAAAAGCGCGTAATAAAAGAGATGTTTATCTCAGTGGACCTTACCTGGTGAAATGAAAATCGTTGAGATTTAGTCTAGTTTTATCTCTCCTTCCCGAGCACAACAACAAGCAGGAGTAGTGGGAGGAGCATTCTCCACTAACGGCGCTTGTGCCAGGATATGTACACCACAGATATCCATCACATAGAGACCCAGAGAGTCATCACACATAGACCTATACACTCACTATGCACAGACCCTCAGACTTTCACAGAGAACCATAGACCACCACAGAGATCCATAGACTCACAGAGAGACCCAAGGGCTCGCACGTGAATGTGTGGTGGTTTAGTTGAAGGTGGAGGGGGGTTACCATGCCCCTCGCACCCATCCAGAACTCCTGTGGCCACTGTGGCTGCGGGCGACGTGAGGTTCACAGCTGGTCAGGGTTGGCCCCCCCCCCCCCCGCCCCAAAATGGCATCTCTCACAACCACCGTCTGCATTATCGACCGTCACCAGTTCGCCAATAAAGTGGAACGTGACGTCACCACAGCGCCTTGGCCAGGCCAGGTGCACTTTGAAGCCACGGAAGTGGCGAAGGCTTGGTTGACCGAGGTCCTGGAAACGACCCAGGTGCCATGGGTTGGCTGACTGAGATGACTGGCAGCACCACCTGTACCCTGTACTGTGCCAAATTGCTGCATATTATCATCCGTGTTCCGCTCGTTGTTGTGAGCGTCACTCCTCCGTTGTTGTTGGAGGGCGAGTGTCGCCAACTGCCAAGTAGAAGCATCCTTCACGAGCCTCCCCGCAGAGGGCCGATCTCGACCCACTGGTACCAGGTCGTCGG
Source organism: Lethenteron reissneri (assembly GCF_015708825.2). NCBI lineage: Eukaryota > Metazoa > Chordata > Hyperoartia > Petromyzontiformes > Petromyzontidae > Lethenteron > Lethenteron reissneri. The sequence goes on along the minus strand of NW_026891278.1, from coordinate 6,936 downwards.
CAAAGCCACTCAGCTCCACATCCTCCCGTACCGCTTCAGTCCACCTCCACTCCAGCCCATGCCGTGCCCGCCCAGCTCCCTCCATCCACCCACATACTCACTTACCGCTTACTCACGCACTCACCCACTCATCTGCTAACGCACCCACACAGGCTACGCAGAAGCAATCGTGATCAATGTACACCAAAATCTACTCTCAACCACTTAAACGACAATTCGTAAATGATGCGCACCCCTAATCAGCCACTATGGCCTGTGTGCAGGTGTTTGATGTCACTAGTACGTACGTTTTTCTTGCTCCCCCCCACCCCCCCCCCCCCCCCCCCGTATAACGCTTTGTCTATCTATGGCCCTCGTCACATTGGCCTTAATGGACGCGTGTGATGTGAAAGATGATTCGGCGGTGGACACTGAATTACCGGAGCCCCCATTTACCATTCAGGTGACACGGGGCACGGTACGTGAAGAACCTCTTATGTCCTGTAAACAGACTTCTCTGCGTGGGATAGTTAACACCCTCTTAATGCACAGACAACCGGCAACGCAGCCTCGCCTGCCGGAGGAGCTCGCTGATGATCGGGACAGTGTTCAGATCTCTCAAGGATCTGTGAGCTACTCGCACACAAGATCCCCGTGTAGCCTTTAACAGACTGTTGGGGCAAGTGCTTTATAACATCATCAAAGGGGTGCTGCAATACGATGCAATCAAAATCACCGATCAGAGATTTTCCTATATATGGTCTTTGTTGATTGTGAATCGATACTGATTGTATTGATTCCACTCAGTCGGTACAGCAGCAAGCTCAAATGTCCGATTTATATCTGAAAATTTCTGCGTTTCACAGATCATACAAAGCAACGGTATTGAGTGCCTGGTTTGTATGTACTTTTTATTAAAAAACAAATGCATTGTAGTTATCAGACTTTGTATTAAATCGCTCTGCAAAAAGTCATTTTGTAGTGCTAATAAATCAATGTTATGCTAAGGCAAAATTTCATCATAGCCGCGACTCGGTTTACTCCGATGTGCATGTCATCTTATTTCGATCCTGTGAGTGTACATTTTATATTAAACTTCATTTACTGAGTGAATACAAGACCACTTATATGGATGTCCATTTTTATCATAGCTGTGATTCCATTCAGCCATTCACTCACTCAGCCACAAACTCACTCAGCCACACACTGCACTCAAACGACTCACTCAACTACTCAGCCACTCACGCACTCAGATACCTCACTCACTGCAACCACATCCTTCACTCAATATTAACTCAACCACTCAACCAATCCATTCAAACCACCCACTCACTCAATCACTCAAACCATCACTCTCTCACTCACTCAACCAGTCACATCACTCGCCATACCACTCACGCAGCCACTCACTATCAACGAAACCACTCACTCATTCAACCGCATCGCTACACTCAACCATTTACTCACTCAACCACTCACTTGCTCACTCAAGCACTCGCTCACTCAACCACTCGCCCAACCACTCGCTCAACGACTAACTCTACCACTCACTCTCTCACTCAACCCCTCACTCAACCTTTCACTCAACCCCTCACCAAACCACTCAACGACTCACCAGAATCCTCTCGGCTTGGGGACTCACTTAACCATTCACTTAACCACTCACTCGAGCAACCACTCACTCACTTAATGACTTACTCAACCACTCAACCAATGACTTTCTCACTCACTCAGCCACTCACTCCTTCACTCAGCCACTCACTCATTTAGCCACTCACTCAGCCACACACTCAACCACTCAGCCGCGCACTCACGAAGCTACTTACTCACGAAGCTACTTACTCACTCAACCACTCACTCACTTAATCACTTACTCAGCCACTCAACCATCACTCTTTAACTCACTCAACCATTCACTCAATCAGCCACACTCACTCAACGACTCACTAACTTAACCGCTCAGCCGCTCAGTTACTCTATCTCAATCACTCAACCACTCACTCATTCAACCATTCCCGAATTCATTCAACCAGTCACTCAACCATTATGTCGCTGGACGAGTCCCACCTTGATGGGTCTGCGACATTTCTTTCCAGAGTTATTGCCAAAAAACCACAAACATCCCAGAATCCTCTCGGTTTGGGGTCCAAATGTTGTCACTTATTATATCCCATGAGAAACATCGCATCGAATAAATGTGATTGGATTCTCCCCGCCTGGACGAGCAGAATTGAATATGTAAGCATCAGGGTTTGGATCAAACCTACAACCTCCTGTATACCGGGCGAAGTAGTGAACTCGTCACCCGGGTCACCCTAATCCATTCCCGTATCTCTTCTTCTGTGTGTGTGCTACAGGCGGGTGTCTCAGATTGCCAGCACCATGTGATGGGAGCTCCAGGGCATGCTGCGTGCTCGCCAGGAGGGGCTGGGCAAGATGGCGTAGTGCTGGAGCAGCGGGCGCGGCACCGTCGCTCTCACCCTGGCGGAGTGCAGCAACACAGTGGAGCGGCACCAGCGGGACACTCTGGACAACGCAGCCAAGGTGCGCGCCAGCCACTCACTCACTCATCCACTCACTCACTCAGCCACACATACAACCACTCACTCACTCATCCACTAACTTAAACCACTCACTCAACTACTCACTCACTCCCCACTCACTCAACCATTCACTCAAACATCCACTTACTCAACCACTCAATCAATCACTCACTCAGTCATTAACTTAACCACTCACTCAACCACACACTCATGCGCTTTAAACACTCACTCATTGGTTCAAACACTCACTCATTCAAATACTCATTCAACCACTCACTAATTCACTCAACGACTCACTCACTGAACCACTCACTCGCTCACTCACCACCCGCTCGCTCACTGAACCAATCGCTCCATAAATCACTCATTCAGCCACTCACTCAACCATTCACTCACTCACTCACTCAGCCACTCACTCAACCAATCAATCACTCAATCATGAATTAAACCGCTCACTCACTCAACCCCTTACACAGGCTCATCACCTGTGTCTCAACCATCTTACTGAGTAACATAACTCTTTTTTTAGAAGTGACCTGGCCACAAGTGATAGGTCAACAACGTGCCTTATGTGGAAATATATAGCAGCCAACTACTCTAAATGCCTGTTTCTAAATGTGTAGGGAAAATCCAGAGGACCAGAATAAAAATCCACTTGACCACGGAGAGAACATGCAAACTCCAAATACACAGGTGTCAGGGTTGGGATCTAACCGACAACCTCCTGTATACCAGACGAGGTAGTTAACATTGTATCCGGGCAAGCCGTACATCGAGCTGGAGTGGACCATGCGGCCCATCCCTATCGCGTGAGTGGCTCCCACTGTTGTTATTGTGTTCATATGTGTGTGGTCTGCTGTGTGTATGCGTGTGCCGCACTGCGCTATGAACCCAACATGACCAGGCTGTTGCCCCGCTCGCCCGACTCGTTGAGAGGCTTGCCCACCCCCCAGGGCGTTGTCGTGAAGATACCGCTGGGAGGAAGAATATCTCACAATACTGGAAGAGGTGAGGACTACACATAGAGTGGGTGATTAACTGGGTGGGTCTGTGAGTGAGTTGGTGGGTGAGTCAATGGGTGAGTCGGTGGGTGAGTGGGTGAGTGAGTGTGTTAGAGATTGAGTGGGTGGTGGGTGATTGTGTGAATTAGTGGGTGGGTGAGTGAATGGTTTGAAGTGAGTGAGTGGGTGAGGGAGTGGCTGAGAGGTGGGTTGGTGAGTGGATGAGAAAATTGGTGGGTTAGAGATTGAGTGGGTGGGTAACTAGGTGATTGGGAGGGTGAGTGGGTGAGTGGCTTAATGGTGAGTAAGTCGGTGGGTGAGTAGGTGAGTACCTGGATAAGTAAGTGAGTGTATGGGAGCATGAGTGGGTGGATGGTTGACTAGGTGGGTGAATAGGTGAGTGGGTGGTGGGGGGGTGAATTATTGAGTGACTGTGTGAGTGAGTGCGTGGGTAGGTCAGTGCGATATTGTGTGGGGGAGTGGGTGAGTGAGGGGTTGAGTGAATAGGTTAATGGGCGGGTGAGTAGATTGTTGGGTGAGTGGGTGGGTGAGTCAGTTAGTGGGTGGGTGAGTGAATATCGAAGGTTGAGCAGGTGAGTTAGTGTGTGATTGGGTGCGTGGGTGAATCAAAGAGTGGGGCACCACGGTGGACATGTTAACTACCTCACCTAGTATACAGGAGTTTTGTGAATTCGATCCCATCCCTTGCACCTGTATATTTGGAGTTGGCATGTTCTCCCTGTGGTCGTGTGGATTTTTCTCCGGGTCCTCCAGGTTTTCTCTCCATATTTAAAATCAACATTCATTTAGAGGATGTGGCTGCAATGAATGTCTCCATGATAATCCACTTCGTTAACCTATCATTTGTAACCAGGTCACTTCTGAAAATATTAATTTTTATCTGAACCTTTTCTGGTAAAATAAAAAGATATTGTTTAATTTAGTTTATTGGGTGGGTGAGTGGGTAGGTGGGTTATTGAGTGAGTTGGTGGGTAGGTTAGAGATTGAGCGGGTAAATGGGTGGGTGTGTGAGTGGGGGTGTGAATAGTTGAGTAGGTGAGTGGGTGAGTAAATTGTTGAGTGAGTGGATTAGAGATTGAGTGGGTGGCAGGGTGAGTGGGTTTGTGAGTGGATTGGTGGGTGTTTGAATGGGTGAGTGGGTGGAGTGCCGTGGTGGCGAGCTGTTAACTACCTCGCCTTTTATATAGGAGGTCGTGAGGTCGATCCCGACCCTGACACCTGTATATTTGCATGTTCTCCCCATGTTTCCGTGGAATTTTCTCCAGGTGCTCCGGGTTCTCCCTCCACATTTAAAAACATGCAATTATAGAATTTGGCTGCTATCACTTATACGTGAAAAGCCACTTAATTGAGTTGAATATTTGTGGTCAAATGGTTTTTGAAAAATCTATATAGCTGAGTGCCTTACCTGGTAAAAAAAAAAGCGTAATTTTCATTCAGTGTGCAAAGGAGTGGCTGGGTGAGTGAGTGGATGAGTGAGTGCGATGTTTGATGGGTAGTTGGTCAGTGTCTGGGTGAGTGAGTGTGGGCTAGAGATTGAGTGGGTGGCTTGGTGCGTGGGTGAGTGTGTGCTTGGCTCGGTGGTTGAATGAATGGATGGTTGAGTTAGTGGGTGGGTGTTTGAGTGTGTGTTATCGTGGGTGGGAGAGTTGTTAACTATCTTGCCTGGTATTTTTAAGTTCGTAGGTTCGATCCAAACCCTGCTTCTCAAAACAGTCTAGCTTAGTGGGCCTTACCTGGGGAATTTTTTTTTTCATATTTAGTTAAGGGTGTTGGTGAGTAAGTGGGCAGGTGGGTGAGTGCATCAGTGTGGGTTTGAGATTGAGTGGGTGGCTTGGTGAGTGGGTAAGTTCGAGTGACTCAGTGGTTGAGTTTGTGGCTGGTTACGTTAATAGGTGATTAAATTAATGGGTGGGTCAATAATTACGTTGGTAGTAGGTGAGTGGCTGAGGGAGTAGGCGGGTGGTTGGCTGGGTGGGTGGGTGAGTAGGTGGGTTATAAATTGAGTAGGTGGCAGGGTGAGTGGATCTGAAAGTGGGTGAGTGAGTAGGTGCATGGCTGGGTGAGTTAGTGACTGGATGGATGAGTGAGTGGGTGAGTGTGTGGGTGCAGGATGTGTGGGTGGGTGAGTGTGTGTGGGTAGGAGGTTAGGTGGATAGTGCGTGAATGGGTGGTTTAGAAATTGAGTGAGTGGGTTAGTCACTGGGTGAGTGAGTAGATGGGTGGGTTTGTGAGCTTTGGTTAAGAGATTGAGTCAGTAGCAGGGTTGGTGTGTGGTTTAGAGATTGAGTGTGTGGTTGGGTGAGTGGGTGGTGTGTGGTTGAGTGAGTGGGTGGTTGGGTGAGTGGGTTAGAGATTGAGTGGCTCGGTGAGGGAGTATTGGGTGGGTGAAGTGAGTTGTTGGGTCGGTGAGTGCGTGGGTGGGTGATTCAGTAAGTGGGTGAGTGAGGGGTTTGGTGAGCGATGGGTTGAGTGGGTGTGTTATTTGTTCGTGAGTTTGTGGGTGGGTGAGTGGGTCAGTTAGTGATTGGGTGAGTAAGTGGGTGGGTGAGCAAGTGAGTGAATGGGTGTGTTGGTAGGTGAGTGTGTAGCTTGGTGAGTGGTCGTAGGGTGAGTGGGTGGGTGAGAAAGTGGTTAACTTAGTGAGTGGTTGGGTGGGTGGGTGAGTTGTTGACTGAGTGGAGTCAGCGAGTGGGTGGGTTAGTTGATGTGGGAGGTTGAGTGGGTAAATTAGTGTGTGAGTGAGTGGATGGGTGAGTCGGAGAGTGAGGCGCCAAGGTGGTGAGACGTGCACTGCCTCGCCTGGTATACAGGAGGTTGTGGATTCGATCCTGACTCTGTCGCCTGTATATTTGGAGTTTGCATGTTCTACACATGGTCGCGTGGATTTTGCTGCAGGTCCTCCGGGTTTTCCCCTCTGCATTTAGAATCAACATGCGTTTAGAGGATTTGGCTGCAATAAATGTCTATGTGATAAGCCACTTCGTTTATCTATAATTTGTTCACAGGTCTATTCTGAAAAGGATCTATATAGCTCAATGGGCCTTACCTGGGGAAATAAAAAGTAGTTTAGTTTAGGGGGTAGGTGGCTCGTTGGGTCGGTAGGTCTGTTGCAGGTCAAGTAGGTGGCAGGGTGAGTGGGTGAGTAGGTCAGTGGCAGGGTGAGTGGGTGGACTGGTGAGTGTGTGAGTTAGAGATAGAGTGGGTGGATGGGTGGGTGTATGATTGGGAGAGTGAAATGGTGAGTGGATGGGTGAATGAATTGTTGAGTGAGTGAGTCAGTGAGTGGGTGTGTAGGTGGGTGGTTAGCAAGGTGTGTGGGTCTTTGAGTGGGTATGTGGCTGAATGGGTATGTGGCTGAATGGGTATGTGGCTGAATGGGTATGTGGCTG